>NC_073306.1:187659517-187963508 GCF_027595985.1 Sorex araneus | reverse complement strand
GATCCCTTCTATGTTCCAGCTTCGGCCACTGTTTTTTAAGTATTATCAACCAGCATTAATCAGAACATTCTAACCTAAGTGAATTAATTTTATATTATTAAATATTTAAAATATGGAGCACACAGGCACAGTGCTTCTTAATATTCAGCACAATTATGGACAGCAAAATATGTAAATCAAAACCAAATTCTGAGAACCTCAGTAATTTACATCACTTCATTTATTTTAGAAAAAAAAGATAGAATGCGGGTGCGACTCCAGAGCAGCACACAGTAGGCCCACTGGCCTTGACTGCATTTCTCAGTCAAAGGCGCCACAGGCTGAGGATACGGTGCTGCTCTGGGTATCCAGGTTGTGCGAGGGGGACTCAGGGTACACCAAGGCCACACCAGGCAGTGCTCAAGGGCCGCCAGGGCCGCACCCAAAGATACTGTGAGATACTGGGAAACTGTGTGGTTCCACAAATAGAACCCAGTTCAGATCATCCTAGACATTTACCTAACCACTGTGCACAATCTTTCATCCCCAAGAAAAGGCAGAATTTTACTTTCATTGTAAAAAAATAAAAATGGATCCATTTTTTAAATGCCTTAAAGCATTTTTTTAACTTTTTAATTTTTTTTATTTTTATTGAATCACTGTGAGATAGTTACAAGCTTTCATGTCCCCCTGCATTTTGAAAGTGACGGCTTTAGATGATACAGCTTGAAATCAAGAAGGCTTTATTTATCAACTATATTATTGCAAATGTAGCAAAGAATGTGTCTCCTGCAAATCCTATTGAAAGTACCATGGTAATCATAGATGCATCTCAGTGTTCCCCCACCCCGCCCCGAAAAAATAAAATACCTGCACTTGCGCTTGACTTGGGAATCTTCTGCTTCACAAAACCGTCGGCTGCTACACCATGTGTCTCAGCAGTCCCCCAATTCCGTTTCCTGCTTCTCCACGCTCTTTTCTCAGAGTCTGATAACTAGCTGTAGGTAGAATGGAAAAGGGAAACAAGGAAGATGATTCACTTCACAGTCTGTGAAATCTCTCCTCATCGTTCTATGGGGGCTTCAAATTGGACATGTGATCTTAGCAAATGACAGGTCAGAAGAACCACTCAATCCACCGTAGGTACATATTTTGTTAAACTCATTCTTGGTTTGTGAGTCAAGGAGGTTCTATTTGCCTCCCCAGGGGTGCGCCCTGAAGGGAAGGATTTTTATACTACACAAGGAGTAGAATATAGAAAAGAATTCACAACTCTCCACCTTTGTAAACGGAATGGTTGGCTTTCTGCTATGGAACTACTCTCAGCTTTCAGGAGTTTCTCCCTTCAACTCTAAGGCTCTGAAATTTAAAAAAAAAGAATCCCCAAGAAAATTTTCTACTATTAGTAATCACATCAGTGGCACCAAACACTGGTGACAAATAACAGCCATGAACAGATACACTATAGGAATCTTAAGATCCATCCGCCTAAACACATCCAAAAGAACAAAAGCAACCGCTGTTGGAGAGGATGTGGGGAGGAAGGGACCCTCCTACACTGCTGGTGGGAATGCCGACTGGTTCAACCCTTCTGGAAAACAATATGGTCGCTCCTCAAAAAATTAGAAATCGACCTCCCATTTGACCCAGCAATACCACTTCTGGGAATATACTTCGGAGAGGCAAAAAGATATAGCCAAAATGACATCTGCACATGTATGTTCATCGCAGCACTATTTACGATAGCCAAAATCTGGAAAAAACCCGAGTGCCCAAGAACAGATGACTGGCTAAAGAAACTTTGGTACATCTACACAATGGGATACTATGCAGCTGTCAGAAAAGATGAAGTCACGAACTTTGCATACAAGTGGATCAACATGGAAAGTATCATGCTAAGTGAAATGAGTCAGAAAGAGAGAGACAGACATAGAATAATTGCACTCATCTGTGGAATATAAAACAACAGAATGGAGGCCTAACACCCAAGAATAATAGAAATAAGTACCAGATTTGCTCCATGGCTTAGAGACCAGCCTCATATGCTGGGGGAAAGGGCAGCTCAGACAGAGAAGGGAATACCAAGCAAAAATGTGGTGGGAGGACCCATTCGGGATGGGAGAGGCATGCACGGAGCAGACTATAGACCTAACACATTGGCCACCCAAGACCTCCATTACTAACCACAATGCCCAAAGGGAGAGAGGGAACAGAGGGGAATGCTCTGCCAATAAGACGGGGTGGGGAGGGGAATGGGGTGGGATGGGGTGGGAGGGATGATGGGGTCAACAGTGGAGAACAGGTACTGGTGGAGGGATAGATACTCAAGCTGTATATGATAGAAACACAAGCACGAGAATATGTAAACCTGTATCTGTACCCCCACGGTGATTCATTAATAAAAACTTAAAAAAAAAAAAATCCAGCCGCCTAAGTGTAGTTCGAGTCCACATTAAACATGTTGAATCCAGAATAGCCAAGAGTGTTCAAGGGACCATATGATGCCAAGGACCAAGCCTGGCCCTCCAGCATGTGAAATATACACATCGAATTATCTTTCTGACCCCACATTTAAGCTTTAATAAACTATTCCAATTATAAATGCAAAGTTGTGCATAACATACAAGCATGATTAAATATAAACAAAAGAAAATTACATAAACAAGATTCTTCCCTAAACAATAACAATCTATTACAATCTGATTCTGAAACACTGTGCTCTCATATGAGTTAGAATAAACATCATTACTATAGCTCCCAAATTCAGAGAACGCTTACTTTTGCTACGACGGAAATTTCACTTATCAAAAGTAGAGTTAGAAACTTTCTCACTGTCATAAATAAAACTAGATTACATCTACTTACTTTCCATAATATTTTACACCACAGTCATAATGAAAAATTAGTATTTTCCAGTAAGTCTTAAATTAGTTTTAATTAGGAAAATATTTGGGGATTTTTATAATCTGTACCTTTCCATTTATTAAGGCTCATGAATACTTCAGTAGAAATACTATTTCCACTTCATTCACTCTGTCCTGTTGTGTATATCTGTCTCTCTCTTTTAAAAATGGTGGTCATAAAAATTACCATTTTTTTCTATTAATGCAAAATTGGTGCTTTTTGTTTTTGTTTTTTTCTTTGTTGGAAGTGGGGGTGTGCACTTCCAGCCGTGCACAGGGGATACTCCTGGCTCTGCACTCAGGGATCTCTCCTGGCAGGGATCCAGGTATATAAGTTGTGGGGAATAGAATCTTGGTCAGTCACGTCCAGGTGGTCCTCCTACCTACCGTATTATCAGTCAAGTCCATGAAATTTGTGCGTTTAATAAAGAAAAGCCATATCCATTCAAGTGGCAGACATTAAAATACTTCACAAGTATTATGCCTTTGATTATTTGGGAGAAAGTATGCTAGATTGCAGCCAGCTATAATCAGAGATTACTCCTGGCTCTGAGCTCAGGGATCACTCTGGTCAGTGCTCAAAGGAACAACATGCAGTGCCAGCGATTAAACTCCATCTGCAAGGCAAGCACCAGACCTGCTGGGCTATCTCCCTTGCCTCAAATCTCTATTTCACTCTTTCTCTCTACAGAAGAAGGAAGACTTCAGCAGCAAAGGCTAGAGAAAACAAGGGGGACCAGCCTTTTTTTTTTTTCAGAACTGATGAGTAACTCAGCACTTCAATTAAGCACCCTTGACCCACAACAAACACTCGTATCCACCAAAGACACAATACTCAGGGTTCACCAAGGCATTTAGCAATGCTCAGGGAACCAAACTGCTCAAGAGTTTAAAATCAGAGCTTCAAAGCAAGAACAAGAACAGAGGGTGGAGCAACAGTACAACAGGTAGGGCATTTGTCTTGTATGTGGCCGACATGGGTTCGATCCCCTGCCTCCCATATGGTCCCACGAGTACCACCAGGAGTAATTCATGAGTGTAGAGCCAGAAGTAACCCCTGAGCATCACCAGGTATGACTCAAAAAAGACCAAAAGAAAAAGGAAAAAGAACAAGAACAGACACTTGCACAGATGCAGGGAAGTACGAGATTCAAATTCAATGTTAGTGAAAATGCCAACTGGTCCAGCCTTTTGGGAAAACAATGCTGGCACTCCTCCAAAAACTAGAAATGGAGCGTCCATGTCCATACAACGCAGCAATACCAGTCCTGGAAATACACCCAGAGGGCTCCAAAACACGGCAAAAACACCCTATGCATTTCTCTGTTCACTACAGCACTATTCACAATAGCCAGAATGTGAAAACAACCTGAGTGCTCAAGAACAGATGACTGGATCAAGAAACTATGGCACATCTGCACAATGGAATATTACTCAGCCACCAGGAAAAATGAAGTCATGAAATTTGCTTATGAAGCGATGGACATGAAGAGTATCATGCTGAGAGAAATGAGTCAAAGGACAGGGACAGACACAGAATGACTGCACTTATCTGTGGAATATAAAACCAGTATGGAGACTATTACCTAGGACAGTAGAATTAAAGGTCAAGAAGACTGGTCCACGGTTGGAGGCTTGCCACAAGTGGTGGGGGAGAGGGCAGTAAGGATAGAGAAGGAGCCACTATAATAATAATAGTTGGAAATAATGATTCTGAACAAGAATAGAATGTTGAAGTGAGGGGATATAAATGATAACCTTTCAGCACCTGTACTGAAAACCATATTGTCCAAAATGAGAGAGAGAGACAGAGAGAGACAGAGACAGAGACAGAGACAGAGAGACAGAGAGAGAGAGAAAGAGAAAGAGAGAGAACATACTAGTAGTGGGAAATGTACACTGGTGAAGGGACCACTGCTGGAACATTGTATTACCAAAACCCAATCATAAACAACTTTGTGACTGTGATCTCACAGTAATTTAATTAAAATTAACGAATAGAATAAAATAAAATCAGGGCCTTGCACACACAATGGATTAACGCCAGCACTGTGTTCTGTCTCACAAACCCCAGTAGTCATATTTTATATAATTAAATTTTCCTAATGTCATATAAAATCTTTTGTATGAAGCTACAGTTTGTTCCAGAAAGATAATATAATACACAAATAAGTTGCTTGCATTGTACCTGACTGGCCCTGGTTCAATCCCTGTCATTGAATATAGTCCCACAAGCATCACCAGGAGTGATCCCTAAGCACTAAGCTAGTAGTAGTAAGCCCTGAGCACAGTCAGGTGTGGCACCAAACACAGACACAGACACACACACACACACACACACACACACACACACTTACTTGAATTCACCCCTGCATTAAAACATATACTTAAAGACAGAAGCACTTTAACGATGGGTGTGTGGATAACATTATATATGATGATTTAAAACACATGAACATAAATTTGTAACCCAGTACTACTAAAGTTAAAAGTACTCTCAACCAAATCCTGAAATTAAAATTTAGTTTACTCTAATAGACATATATCATACATATAATAATATATATATATATACTGTGATAAAAATCTTAGACATTTGAAACAAATTAAACACACAATATATCCTGCTCATAAGGAACCAGGATACAAATGACAATGACCACTCTTTCAACATTTTCTTACTTCAACTTTATGTAAAAACCTCAGAGTTTGTCCTACTGATACTACGTCACTTACATGGATATTTACAATCCACACTTAAGAAATCAGGCATGCACATATTTAAAGTATAAGTTTATATTTGAACATGCACAATATACAGCATTTTTACATTGAGAAATACAACTTAAATAACTAAAACTTAACAGTGTGCTACAGATTTACAATTTGTATACATGAAAATAATCAACAATCAATTTGTTCAGAGTTTAATTCATTATAACTAGATGGATAAAGTTATTTAACTATAATATTTAACTTTGAGGAAATCTAAATAGAGAAGATAGAATTTATGTTAGTGAATTAAAATTATAATTATATTATGAAGACACAATTAGATTGCTGTATTTAACAAATTTAATTTTAATTAGCCAGATTAAGGGGATTCTGACAATAAATGAATGTTAAACCTAAAAAGTGGTTACCTTAAATTATTTTCAAATAAATTTATAAATATAAGAAATATGTGTAGTTGCAATAAAGAAATATGTCACTATTCAATGCAACTTGAATGTAGAGTATTATTAAGGAAGTTAATGAGTATTTAACTATTTGCATATGGATGATGTAACATTTACTGAATACATTAAAACCCAAGATACTTCTTTGTAATTAGATGGGAGGTATGCTTTTGCTCTTTTCCATGTTTAAAATACAACTTTAACGATAGCTTCTATAAGCTTTACAAATTAATTACAAGAGCTAACAGTTACTAAATGTACAGCATTATTTTAAGCAATACAATAGGTGCTTACAGGGATCATTTCATTTCATCTTTATAACAACTATTTTGTAGAAATTTGCTGAAGGAACCTAGGTTATATAGTTCCTAAATGACAATCTTGATTTCAAACCTAAACATTCAGTGCCCTTTTATCACCTCCTTGCCTGTAAGATTGGATTAACAGATTTTGCCTTTATTCCATGTTTGTTTGCTTATGCAACTTAAACAAAACAAACAGCCAGCCATGTTAGAAATATTTGGAATATCAACACTGAATGATTCGATTAGTTAAATGCTTGACATTACTAAATTTAGATATAGGGATGGTGGTAGAGAGATGTGGGCACGCTGGTGGGGGCAGTGCAGTCACATCAACACCAGAAACTTTAATAGTACTGTAACCACGTTACCCATCTATAAAGATTAATAATTTTTTAAAATGTGATTCTGATTCTAATAGCAAGAGAGCAAAAAACTGTATTAGAAGTTCAAAAGCTATATCAGAATTTGACATACTGAAAAACAAATTGTTAGAAAGTTATAAAAATAATTATCACCACAAAATGTAACCCTATAATCTACGATGCAGCGTGTATATGTCTTCTAATGTTAAAAACGATAAATGAAATAAGAGTTTATGACATAACTATAATTTAAATTTGAATTGTCTTATTAGACATAAGTGAGAAATAGGGTACAAAATATAAGCAAACATTATTCTAGGAAACTAATGTTTTGTATCATTTGAATGAAAATACATTTGATAAAATCTATTAGAGTCTACTGAAAGAGAATAGCTTGGTAATCAACAACTTAAAAGAAAATAGGCACCTATCCTAAATTACTATAATTCCTTAGTTGTACTATATCTGGAATTACATATATTCATATTATATGATAATAAATATGTACATATATATACACAATATTGTATGTATATGTGATTCTATATGTGTATTTTTTATTGCTTATTCTGTATTCACCATTAGTGTCCTGGTGAATTAGGAGAGGTATTGTCTTCACATAAAGTCAGTCAGAGCCAATAATAAAGACCTTGAGCATTTGGGGATCTCTAGCAAATCAAACCCAATGAACATCTATGTAAGCACTGTTTCACATATATACTTGCATACAAGCAAGTGTGCAAACACCACATGGCAGCACTGAAACCAAATGTGGACATTCTCTGATCATCACAACAAAAGTTGGGAAGGACAACCTGGAGAGATAGTACAAAGGGTAGGGCACTTGCCTTGCATCTGGCGGATTCAGGTTAGATCACCAACATGCCATATGCTTCCCCAAGCCCTCCAGGAGTGATCCCTGAGCACAAAGTTAGGAGGAAGCCCTAAGCACAGTACTAGGTTGAAAACCAAAGCAAATTAAAAGAGGATGGAAACGTGAGTCAGGAAGATGAATACATTTACTGTGCTCTCTCTCTCTTTCTCTCTCTCATATACATATGTATATGTATATATATATGGTTATACTTCATAGAGATAGATAGATAGATAGATAGATAGATAGATAGATAGATAGATAGATAGATAGATAGATAGATAAATGGATCACTGGATCACTGTCATCCCATTGTTCATCGATTTACTCGAGCAGGTGCCAGTAATGTCTCCATTCATCCCAGCCCTGAGATTTTAGCAGACTGTCTTTATTCATTTTCCCCAACGTTTGGAGGCTCTTTTCAAGGCCAGGGGAATGAGACCTATTATTGTTACTGTATTTGGCATATCGAATAGATAGATAGGTAGACTATCTATTAGAGGTAAACATATACTTCTGGAATGTATGGCCAGCATCCGGTAACTAGGCAAAAGTCTATCAATACTGAGCAAACAGGGCAAGAAACAAGAAAAAAAGAAATTTAGTCTTGATTTCCTCTCGTCATCCTTATTTCAGGCTGCTGCTTGAAGCTAGACTGGGACAGGTTCCTACTTATTAGTCTAAGTAATACATCAATATATTAAGTCACCTGGATTGGATTTGTGCCTGCCTTCACTGCCTTTACCTATAAATTCGCAATACTTCTCTTAACTAGTTAACTATTTAACAAATATTAAGTGATACACCTGGCTTGGAAACAGCATTATTATACATTAATAATAAGTTCAGCATGCCGTGTTCCAGCACCACATCCGCCATCACTGTTCGAGTCCCTCGCCAATTTAATACACAAACTTGTAATATTTATTCAAAAGAGTCCTTGATACAAAAATTTTAAATAAGTTCAATTACTTCTGTCTTACAGTGAACATTTTACTTTTATTTGTGTAACATTTCAGGAATGCATGAAGGAGGCATAGTACAGGAGTAAGGTGCTGGCTGGCAAGAAGCCGACCCCAGTATGATTCTAGCACCACTGAGACGCCCAAACACAGTAATTCAGACGAGTCCCTGAGAAAAACAGATATAGCCCACAACTCTCCAAAAAAGAAGGTACCAAAGTATTCATCACCAAAAAGCACATATAATTAATCACTCTATCACTGTCACTGTCATCCCATTGCTCATCGATTTGCTCGAGCGGGCACCAGCAATGTCTCCATTGTGACACTTGTTGCTACTGTTTTTAGCATATCGAATACGCCACGGGACCCTTGCCAACCTCTGCCATGCCGGCGAGATACTCTCGGTAGCTTGCCGGGCTCTCCAAGAGGGGCAGAGGAGTCGAACCCCAGTAGGCCACGTGGAAGGCAAATGCCCTACCCGCTGTGCTATTGCTCCAGCCCTGAGCTATGGCTCCATTTAATAAAAAATGAAAATATCAACATACGAGAGCACAATGGGTCACTTAAAAATTATGGTCAAACTTATACTTTTGAAAACAAAAATCATAGCTCTGAGGAAGACAGAATTAGCAGCTGTCTACAGGGAAATACTTAGATGTTCAAGGAGAAACGGTCATCAAGGTGCAACTTCTCTATTAACATACGTCTACAATATGACCAAAATTACCATAAATGATTAGTATTTGATTGCCCCTATGCTAATTTTTCTACATAAGTAGAAAGAACATGATCACTTCTATGTATAGAAAACCCCTTGTTAGTGGTGTTCAATCATTAAATATAAGTCAGTGAAAGAACGAATACTGACTTTATTCTTTATATATTGAACTTTTGAGCTATCTAATTAGAAAACGTAGTTATTCTATTTGCCAAAATTAATGGTATATAAGATTGAAAATAAGGTAATGTAAGAAATAAAATATGGTATTTTATAATTTTAAAAAATATTATTCCCTATATTATGAGTCTATTACATGTCTATGTGAATGTTTATGCTATGTGTGTGTTTGTGTGTTGAGTTTTGGGTTCTTTTCCCACTTTTTCTAGTTAGGTCCTCTAGAAAGAGAATAACTCTCAAATTTTTAAACATTAAATGTGACTTTTGTTACATAGATATACAATCATCCTTATGGTTTACCTAGTTACATAAAAGATTTTTAAAATTGACTTTGAACTAAATTGTTATGTTCAACTATTTTTTTCTTTTTTTCCCCACCCCTATGTTCAACTATTTGCATAATTTCCCAATCCATTGGGTAATTATTTGTAATTGACCAATTAACCTTAGTCTTGTAAGAGCCATCAGGCTGAATTTACCTTCTCTCAGTGACTTTTGTAATCATCTCAAATACTTTCAAATATTCTAAAAAAAAACACTTAAATTTTACTTTCAAAGATTAAAATTTCTTGGGGCTGGAGTGATAGCACAGCGGGTAGGGAGTTTGCCTTGCATGTGGCCGACCTGGGTTCGATTCCCAGCATCCCATATGGTCCCCTGAGCACCGCCAGGACTAATTCCTGAGTGCAGAACCAGGAGTAACCCCTGTGCATCACCAGGTGTGACCCAAAAACAACAACAAAAAAAAGATTAAAATTTCAAAATATTCTTTTCAGGTTTAATTTCAATACCAGCTAGCTCTGAGGACAAATTGTAACTATTAATTGGTGGGAATATATACTAAATGAGTGATTCCATACTGTAATCAAGAATGAGTTTCAGTTATATAAGGATGGCATGAATTTGTCAATGTAATCCATATCAAATATGCTGTGAATTCAAATAGATGCAAAAAAATTCACGTTCAAATAATGATATTATATTTAAAACACTATGGATATACCATGGATATCCCTCATGGGAAAAAACTGTAAGACTAAAGTTTACCACCAAAAAAAGAATGAATTTTATAACTGAATTAATCAAAGCATTTTAATATAGTTAAGAACTTACTTCATTTTTAAAGAATTTTGACAGCATTAAACATTTTTCTGTACCTAGCCTACGCATGAATGAAGAAGGAAAAGGAAAGGGAATGTAAAAGCTTAAGTCAAAACTGTCAAATAAATACAAGTTAGCATTTTTTTTTTTTACTTTTTAAGAGAAACTAACCCCCTCACTACTTTTCACCGTACTAAATTAAATGAATTCAGATTCACTGAACACACCAAAAGAACAAAGCATTTCATACAATCTACAATTTCTAACATAATGACAGGTTCAGACTGGGGTTCTTTTAAACTCCTAAAACAAAAATAGGTTTAAAATAAAGTGAAAACATGTTTTCCTTTATTTACAACAAGAAATAACTATCCTGTTTAACCAATCCTGAAAAAAGAATTTACCTTGTGACAGAGAGCAGCACTGAGCAATACAGCAAGATTTGCTGCTTTGTTTTTTGTGGGGTTTTGTGGGGTTTTTATTTTGGGGGGGTGGTGGCTGAACTGGCAGTGCTCGGGGCTTTTTTCCAGCTCTGCACTCAGTGATCACTCGGTACACTTTGGGAGAATCATACGGGGTGCTGGAGATGAAACCAGGGTCAGCGGTGTGCAAGGCTATAACCCTGCCCAATATACAATCTAACCAGCACCCCTTCAAGATTTGTGTCTGCACTGGTATGGTCACCGCAGCACTATTCACTACAGCCAAAATATGGAAACAACACACAGGAAAACTAGTGTCCGAGGACAAAGAAGGAGATAAAGAAATGGTGGTATAAATAGACAGTGGAACGTCACTTAGCTCTGAGGAAAGATAAAATCTTGCAGTTCGAACTCCGTGAATAAAACTGGAGCGCATCACACTAAATGAAGTTAGTCGGAAGGATAGTGCCAGAGACAGGGCTGAGTTTGCTAAGAGAGGGGTGGGAGGGAATCGTGAGGAGACCTTGGGACATTGGCGGAGGGACTCAGTGGTGGTGGATGGGATGCTATAGCCCTGCACACTGCATGCCTGAAACTTGACTACCAGTATTGCTAACTACAATTAAATCAAAACTGAAGTGAAAAGTTAGATTTTTAAGTGTGATGGAACAAGCTCCTGAATAAAACATAAATGCTTGAGGATCCAATCCAGTGTTCTGACAACAATCTACATTCTCACAGAAACTGGGGGGAGGGGGACTATAAATAGTTTATATTTCAGAAAACGTATTTGCTCAAGTCTAAGATCAAAAAATCACTTTCATCAACAGTAGGTTATAATTTCCATGTCTACATATGCACATGGAGATGCACATACATGTATATAAGAGCATGTTTGACTTGAAACTCATCAGTATCCTAAAGATGAAATCTAACATCATGTAGATAAACATATATGCATATATACATGTTTATTTGACTATTTCTGATTGTGTTTATAATACTCTATGAACTTCGGAAAATAAGTTTATGAATTTTTTAAATATTGACTTAAATAGTGCAAGTGGCAAAAACCAGTATCTAGACATTATGGTTTATGCATGATATTCCAGTTGTCAATGATTTATAAATAAATCCAGAGTCATAATTATTTCTTTCTCTACAAATTAAATAGTTCTATCAATGCTAGAAACTATTATCTGTAGCTATTTAACAAATACATATTATTGGACATTAAGGTCATTACATCATTAGAAAGCTTAATAAACTCATGGTGTAAAACATAAAAATAATTAAGCAGAAAGTATGACTTGAATAAGATAAATTTAAAAGGATTAAAATGCATAATAGCCTTAGCAACTTCCAATTTGATTCCCTAGTGCCCTATATGATACACACTTTTACCATTTGTTAGGTAATTTAAGAAAAGCACACAATTCCTCCACCTAGAATATCCTTAAGACAAATTATGATAAATGACTGCATTACTGCTAAAATTTTTGATACATCCCCCCAAGCTAGGCAAAGTTTAGGTAATAGCAATTACCTGTGAATAATTAAAATATGTAGTTAAAATAAAAAGATTTTTAAATCTGAACCCCGAATTTACTGGATAATCAAAATATTAATTAAAACCTTAAAACATTGTATTTTTAGAAAGAAAAACAATCTGAGAGACTGAATAATATGAAGGAGTTATTCGTGAGTACAATTGAACACAGTTCGCTGAAGAACGTTCAGTTTTTAAGGCAGTGATTTCTCCGAAGCTAAGTTAAAGCTATCAAGTCAGCAGCAGTTAGAATAGTTACGATAAACTGGAAGACTAATCAATTCCATTATGGTAAAATAATATATCTGCCCTTAACTACCAAAGGGAAAAAAATACAATGATCAGGAAGAAACACTTTTATTTTTTTCTAATTATATGAGGTCCTGCGCGATGTAATTATTGATGGCTTTCTGAAAACCCTATGAAGTGAGATTGGCTAATGAGCTACAAGCAACTTTCCATTATGTAGCTGTATGACATAGGAATGCATTACAAAGGAAGGAACATAGCTAAACCATGTTTAAATAAAAAAGATGATCACTTCTAAGAAAATCTTTATTTCATGTTAAAGACAGTTCTTTACATAGAAGTCTTTCAATGCATGAAAAAAATTCTACATCTGTCAAGTAATTTCGGTCAATAATACAACTGCCATTTGTCAGACTCCAGAAAATGGACTTCAACTATTCATGATTTTAAAATTGTAATTAAAACAACAGTATCAAATCTTACTGTGAATTCCATATTTTTACCTGCACCAATATATTAATTTTAAGTCTACTACCAATGAGAAACTTCAATAGTATTAGAATGTGTTTTTACTGTGAATTCCATATTTTTATTTGTATCAATACTACCAATTTTAAATCTACTATAAATAAGAAACTTCAATAGTTTTATAGTGTGATAATACACAAAGATGTGGAAGAAGAAAAAAAAATTTACTATGTTAAATGAAAAAGTGAAGTGTTGTTAGTTCTTCATACCACAGATCACGCAAAAAGATACTTTAAAAATCATAAAATGAAGGGCCAGGGTGAGAGCTCAAAGGACTGAGCACATTCTAAGCATGAAGAAGGCAGAGTTCACATGTCCCCATGAAAGGGCTGGAGCCACAGCACAGCGGGTAGGGTGTTTGCCTTGCACGAGGCTGAACCGGGTTCAATTCCTCAGCTTCTCTCAGAGAGCCCGGCAAGCTACCGAGAGTATCCTGCCTGCATGGCAGAGCCTGGCAAGCTCCCCATGGAATATTCAATATGCCAAAAACAGTAACAAGTCTCACAATAGAGAGTTATTGGTGCCCGCTTGATCGAATCAATGAGCAATGGTATACTGACACAGCGATAGAGTAATACTAATGGAAATGCCTCCATTCACTGGCCGGTGTTGTCCCAAAAGAAAAAGAGTGTCATCAAATGTTTAATTGACTTCAAAAGCATTCCACATCTAACTCCCTGCTTCCTAAAGTCAACTTTCTAGTAGTCTACTCAACCACTTGTGCAAAACATCCTCCAGCAAAATTACTAACATGATTACTAAAATGACTACCAACAACTAAAAGGGAACTATAGAATTTAAATGGGATGTACAACTATTTAAACATATTACATTTTAACCTGGAAAAATAGTCTCTTGCAGGGAGGGCTGTTTGTTTTCCATTTGGTGAGGTGCACCAGGGTGCTCTCAAGGCTTTCCTCGGATATACACTCAGCGATCACTGCCTGCAGCTCTTGGGATTCCAGACTGGGTTCGAGGTTTAAACCAGGTGAGCTGCTTGCAAGACATCTGCTGTAGACACTGTACTCTCTCTCCCATACTGAAAAATGAGTCATTAAACACAGTCTTTGATATGAAGAAAATTATTCTACTTAATCGTTTTTGGGAGGTGGGTGAGCGTCTGTGCTATATCCGGCATTACTCAGGATTTATCCCTGACTCTGTGCTTAGGGTCACTCTTGGTGACACTGTATATACTTAAGTGCTTATGCTTAGGCAAAACCATACGCATTGCCAGAACCAAACTGCATTCAGCTGTGTCCAAGGGAAGAACCCTATTCTGTGTAGTCTCTCATGCCTCCTAATTCTGTGTGTGTGTTCATACATGCAAACCATGTGTTCAGACACTGAGCTACAGCTCTAACCTTTTCATCCTCTTCAACTGCAGCAATGGATTATCAGTCGCCTTTAATTCAGAAAACAGAAAAAACATAAATGCCATTCCTTACAGAATGAAGCCTTATATGGAAAACATCAGATATACAAATTAGTATTTCAAAACTACATCTCAGTGATTTCTCAGAGGAAACTGAAGTTATTACTTTTATATGAAGTCTTATTTTATTATAATAATTCATATTAGGAAGGCAAAAAATGTAATTGACACACTAGTTATAATTTAGAGATAAAAGTGAGAAACACGCAGGATGTAGTACTTCCCAGAGTTAGAAAACCTAGATACACAGGGAAAGTGCTCTAGCAGGAGAGGGAAAAGATGTGCATTAAGATTAAATTAAATTTGCTTCTAGTTCTTTGTTATTGCTGATTCTACATAAGGTTACATTGACAATAAACAAATAATTTTTTACATCCTGAAAAATACCTGCTTCTGCAACATAATCCCTCATATTTAATATGCTTCTCAAATTAATTTCAAGGTCCTGTTAAGTAAAATAAATGGGATACTGTACAAGAAGACGGTAACCAGAAAGCAAAAGAATGCAGGGTCAAGGTCAGCCAACATACCTAGATCTAAAAATGAAATTCCACAGAATTACTTCACGCTATTCTCTTATTCTCTCCCGCCTCTCCTTTCCTGGCCTTACGTCACACTGAAGGAATCAAAGGAAAGAATTTTGTTTCAATATTTTGAAGTCTACACCCTGCTTTCATTTCCATATTTAACTCACGATTTAATGTTTGGTCTAGCAATCAAGGACTCGTACCCTTTAGAAATTGATAAAAAGAATTTCTATTGCAATATAAAAAGAATTTCTATGCAATGTATAAATCTGTACAATGTATACATCCACAATTTCCCATGTTATTTATAATTATGCTTTGTTACACAATTTCATCATATTATGTGTGACCCATATTATGTGATCCATTTATCTTATTCAATAAAAATTACAAGAACTTCCATGGTGTCAATTTTGCAGTTACAGTTTGTTACAATGTGAATTTATGGCAGTAAAATTAGGCCTTTCTATTTTTTTAATGTTTAATATTTTTAGTCTCTTGTTAGACATAAAATCTGTGATTTACTGATATGTATACAGCTTTATGTGGACTTACAGGATGGTCATATTATTAACTAAATTGTAACAGTCTTGTCATTTACAAAGTCGGTCTACTATGAAATAATTTTATCAAAAAAAATCTAAAATAATAAAAAAATATATCTTAGAAGATTTTGACATTTTCCAATATTTAAAACCTATTGGTATTTCCCAAGGAAACACAAGGAAACACGGTGTACTTAAAGGTGATATAGTATTAAGTGTATCAGGACAGGAAATAACACCTTGAAGAGAAACATTTTACTTTCATCAGTGTATCTTTTTAAAAACTATGCCTTACTTTTGAAAAGCAATACATTGGATTTTCTTTGTATATCATTTGGTAATAATAACATCAGATTAACCTGGGATTAAGGTACCATAATACACTATATTCAAAACAATCTTTATACTTCTCAAAGTCCCTTAATATATGCTGATGTGTTTAATACATCAAATAAGCAATCAGCATCCAGTACTCATAAATAATCACAAAACACAATTCCTATCATTTACAGATGATAGAATTTATTCCTAAGAGCTTAATATGATCTGGCTCTGTGCTCAGCGATATCTGGCAAAACTCTGAGGATCACATGTGGTGCTCGGGATAGAAACCAGGTCGGCTACATGCAAGGCAAGTGCACTACCCACTGAACTATCTCTCTGGTCCCATTAACACTAATGTTTTAAGCTTGAGCTTAACTGTTATTTATTTAAAATGCCTTCCCTGATGATTCTCATTTTCTTACTATATCATCTATTTAAGAGAATGTATTTGTTTGTTTTATATAGGTGCTACACTTGGTAGAGTTCAGGGGTTACAAACTGCTCACAGCAGTTCTTGGTGTCCATGAAGTATGAAGTATCAACCCAGGCCTCCTATGTCTGTTGAATTATATCTCCACCCTTTGGTAAATGTATTTTAAATCAATGAATGAGAAGAGTCAGTTGTCTGATATGATAAAATACATCTTGTTCAAAAACTAACAATTTTACCCAATAAACACAAAACAAAATTCCAATTAGAAATGTCCTTGAATGTCCAGGTTTTTTAATACAGAACTTTAGTTACATACAAATAAAGTCTCAGAATTACTACTTTTTTTGCCTCAATACCATGTCCAAATAGATTTACATTTTAAAAGAAGCTTCCCATAAACTGGAACATTATAACTTTCCTTATCAAATAATGCAATATCCTTTTTGAAATCAGTCTAGACAAACAAATTCTGATGGAGTCTGAAATGAGTTTTTATGATCATGAACAGACCTGGAATCACAACATATTTAGGGCACTAAATCATAGTCACATATGGATTTTATTCTTAAAGTAGTTAAATTCTATATAAAAAAGACTTGGCATGTCTATATGCAAAATATACATAACCTGTGGAATAAATTAGACATGATCCTTACTATGTTTACATATGATACTTTTCAGTCAGATACTCAAGAATATTTCCCTTTGAAACACCATTCCAGTTTATCTTAAGATATTTTACAACTTGATACCCTGTTTGATTTTCAATCATATGACCAGAAATATCATAAGATGACCAGAAATTACATAATAAATGTTTTAATCATTTAGAAAAACTGCAATTCAATTTATTGCTCACTCATTAATTATCTTTGCTCAGAACTCCAGAGTTTTGTTCTGAGGAGAAAAATTCCCTTAAGAGAAAGAATATAAATCTATTTAAGATCTTAGTTACATTTTGGAGGTCAAGAGAAAAGAAGCAGGCAAAAGAGACATCTTTTCAGATGTAAATATGATTCATAGCCTAAATACAGACAGCAGAAACAAAGAGAAGAGAAGAAAAGAAAAGAAAGGAAAAAAGAAAAGAAAAGAAAACAAAAGAAAAGGAAAGAAAAAAGAAAAGGAAGGGAGGAAGGGAGGGAGAGAGCCATCAGCTATGTCTCAGTGGAACAATTTCAGGTATAAAAATTTTGGGAAACCTGATCCAATTTTAATTTCATCTGTTCTCTTAATTTCCTGACCAGTCCTTCAAAAATTGTTGACTGCTCACTATCATCAAACTTTCCAAGTGAGAATTTACAGGGCTGGCTTCCCTGGGGGTATTGGAGCCCTACTGCTGATCCTATAGGTTTAAGGGTCTAACTATTGCCTCCAGAAGTGTCCTCTCATACTGTCACTATCACTGTAATCCCGTTGCTCACTGCTTAGCTCTAGCGGGCACCAGTAATGTCTCCATTTTGCGACTTGCTGTTACTGTTTTTGGCATATCAAATACAACATGGGGCACTTGCCAGGCTCTGCCATGCGGGTGGCATACTCTCGGTAGCTTGCTGGGAGAGAGGGATGAAGGAATCAAACCTGGGTCAGCCGCTTGCAAGGCAAACATCCTACCCGCTGCACTATCACTCCAGCCCATCCCCTCATACTATTGACATTTTTTTTCCAGTATGAACAAGAGCACCATTTATCGTTTGAGTGCAAAAGCGCTCAATAAACTTTGATGTGTATTAATTTATTTGATCCTCATAGCACACTTTTCTGGTAGAAAATGTTCTTTTCCCATTTGAATTGATGAGAGTAGATTTCAGGAAGGGTAAGTGATGGCTCTGAACAACACTGCTGACTGGGCATGGTCATGTGACTGGATTAAGACCCCCCCCGCAGACTCTCATTTAAATATTGTTCCCCCTCTATCCCTGTAGCTTCGGATTTTGAAATCCAGTTAACCATGCCAGGATGTTGGCTCTACCTAAGTAATTAAAAATATGACCCACAAAAGTGTTAACAGTAAATAAATATAACTAACTTAAGAGTGTGTGGGGTATAAAAACTAAATTACAACTTGTCTCGCTAGAGCATGACTTATGCTACATACTTTATGTTATCTGCTTTCACTAAAATAACCTCATGGCAGAGCTAGAAATTGAAATCTGCTCACTGAGCGGAGTACTATCGGAAAAAATAAAATGTGCATAAAATAAGTTTCTCATGAACCTCAAAAGTTAGGTGGAAGAAATGACAAATATTTTATTCAAAGTGAATTTGTGGTGTTGCTGGTTTTTTTTTAATTTTGAAGTTGGGGTGGGAGTGAGGGGCACAAAGGAAGGGGTGTGCAAGGCGGAGGGTGAGTCCAGGGCCCCAGCTTGCTAAGCATGCACTCAGCACAGTGAGCTTGATTTAGGACCCACAGAGGTTTTAACTCATTACAAAGCTGTTGTGTTTTTCTCCCCCCTAATGCATGCAATCAGAAGAGCCTGGCAAGCTCCCCGTGGGGTATTCGATATGCCAAATACAGTAACAATAACAGGTCTCATTGCCCTGACCCTGAAAGAAGCCTCCAATCATTGGGAAAGATGAGTAAGGAAAGGCTGCTAAAATCTTAGGGCTGGGACGAATGGAGACGTTACTGTTATCCACTCAAAGGAAATCAATGAACAATGGGATGACAGTGTTACAGTGAATGCATGCCAATAAAAAAATTCAAATGCTGAAGATAGAGAGATAGTGCAGAGGTTAAGGTGCTTGCCTCAGATGTGGCTGTTCGCAGTTTAAATCCCTGAAACCGTATATGGCTGTCCCAGCCAGGCCTGCCAGGGTCCCCTGCTGAGCACAGAGATGGGAAAAGCCCTTCAGTATTGAAGGTTGTGGCCCAATCACACTCATACCCCTCCACCCCATGAACTAAGTAATATTAACCTGGAGCCAGGAATAGAGCTCAAAAGGCACACGGCAGACAATTTCTCCCATACTCTCCCTCTACTTTTTGGCATTATTTTTTGCAATATAGATACTGAGAGGCCATCACGTTCGGTCCTTTATCTACTTTCAGCACACATCTCCCATTCCGATCAATTCCTCCAACCATCATTGTCTTAGTGACCCCTTCCCTATCTATTCCAGCTGCCTTCTTCCCCCCGCCCCCCCGCCATCAGGTAGGCTTCCAACTATGAGCAATATTCCTGGCCCTTGTGTCGGGGGAGTACTGGGAACACTGGTGGTGGAGAATGTGCACTGGTGGAGGGATGGGGGTTCAATCACTGTATGACTGCAACTCAGACATGAAAGCTTTGCAACTGTATCTCACGGGATGATTCAATTAAAAAAAAAAGGCTTGTGTGTGTGAGGTCCCAAGATTAACCTCCCCACAAGCGTGCTCCCACGTATACACACCATGAGCATGTCCAGTGTGGCCCTGTACAGCCAGGCCTGTGCAGCATTCGACTGCTGGTGGTGCATACAACCACATGCCCAGCACTGCCGGGGCACGACAGAGCATTACAGAGAACTTACAGGCTCACCTGGTGGGGAGATCCAAATCCAAAATGCAAAGTTAGAAAGCAACAACCAAAAAGGAGGGGGCTGAAGCAAAAGCACAGCACACACAGCCTCTGCCTTGCAGAACCACGAAGGAACAAATCCAATCACAGTCCATTAAATCACTGTTAGTTGAAAATAGACTCATTAAATAATCCAGAGCACACCTGAATGCTCCTCTTTCGCATGTAAAACAGTAAACACACACAAAAAAGCTATATGCTCTATACTTTCAATACATAAATAAACCAAAAAAATAGTGAAGCCTGAAAGTAAACATAGAAATCTGAAAACAAAACAACCCCCCCAAAAAAATCAGAATTGTCAGATCACATAACTTTTATGGGGTTATATTGGGTAGCCCTAGAATTATGAGGAGGTCAAGCCCTCTTGTTTGAAGAAAACAAGACTTGGAAGATGTTAAGAATATTCTAGCAACATCCTTCCTGCAAGACCATTGTTCCAAAGTATAGGTTTGCTGAATAGGATGATGAACTTCTTTGGTCTAATAGTCTTTAAGCACCAACTCCTCATTATGCCAAAATAGATCTGCTCTATGTGTCTTTTTGACCACAGTCTTAGAGTGTAAATTCCAATGCCAGCTTATTGTCTTTTTCCTAAAATCACCTGTCCTTGACCTCTGAAACATAGTCTGAGGTTAAAATTATTTTTCTGGGGCTGGAGCAGTAGCACAGCAGGTAGGGCATTTGCCTTGCATGTGGCTAACCCAGGTTTATTCCCCAGCATCCCACATGGTCCCCTGAGCACTGCCAGGAGTAATTCCTGAGTGCAGAGCCAGAAATATACCCTGTGCATCCCTGGGTATGACCCCAAAAGCAAAATAAATAAATAAATAAAAGTAAAAGTAGTTTTGTGTTTTGTTTCATATTTTTCTTTATTAGACAGAAATAAAGACTCAAAAAAGTTGAGTCTTTCATCTTTAAAAGAAAATTTTCATTCAATAGGGTCTCCCCCAGGGCCAAGAGACATCACTTTAGTTTCAGATATGTAACCAAACGTCCAATCTGACACGACCGAGCATGGATTTACTCTCAAGGGCCTTTCTAGACAGAAGGTTATGGAAGTGAGTCAAGTGAGCAGAGCAGAAGCAATGGGTGGCGGGAGCTTCAATAAACTAAAACATCAAGCTGCTTCACGCATAATCAAATTCGACATTTTAAAGAACACTTAAGAAAAACTGTGCTGCGGAGATCATCCAGGGCATTCTGAGATTAAAGAAATTAGAACACAGAAAGCTCAGTGCTATTTTTCAGAAAACACACTGATAGACTAATAAATTCCTTTATCAATAAATAAAAATCCCTGCAATCATATTGCATGAAAATTTAAAAAAAAATACCACACTAGTCAGATGCTGTCATTTTTGTCAGACAGGAATTTAAAAAAAAATGTTATACGACAAGCACCATGTCAATTTAATAAAGGCAAGTTCCCTACCCTTAGATACACTTACAGTGTAATGGAGAATACCTTGATAATACAAAGATTATATAACTGCATCATTAAGCTGTGTAGTATGCAGCAATGAGAGCCAAGTAGACTGTCAATGAACTGCATCACAGATTTTTTTTTTTATAGTATGAAGGCAAAACCTGTTCTCACTTGCTATTCTACATCACTGTTTGAATGAAAAGACAGTGGAAACCAGAAAAGGCCGAGTGGCCAACACAAGTTCACAAAACCAGCTAAGACAGGAGCATACATCTTCACTATCCAGTGTTATTTCCTGATCAGCACCCTGCCTCTGAGAATCAAAGCAACACACAAGATACATATGAACCCTGAACGCTATTTTTAAAACCATTCATGATAATAAATATAGTCATTCATTCAACACAGAGAAGTTCTACATTAGCTACTACATGCATAAGCTGCTAAACGCAGCATAAACAGTCTTGTCCTCTTGAAAATTCAGAGTCCTGGGAAATTAAGTATTTGCAACAGGTGGCCAACGTAGTGCGAAGCTCATAATATTATTCTTCTCTTCTTGTCTTCCACTAATGAGATACAATTTGGAACTCTTCAATTTCATACTGGAGATGGCAGTGTCTCCCAGGGTTTATAGAATAATGCTAACATTTATCATTTTTATATTTGTTCATTAAACTCTTAGGAATCCTTCATGCTGAAAGGTAGGGGGAAAATACTCATGCCAGGACTCTGTCATCAAATATTTCTCAGACATCCACACTTTAGCTAACTTTACCTTGCCAAAGCTACTCAAAGGACAGCAGCTTCTTCCTCTAATACTGCTACATATGCACTTTAAGATACTTTAATTCTTCGCCAACTTATTATATTGCATGTACATTCACCTTTAAATGAAAAACTGAAGGTCATTTTGCCATCTGTTATTAAAAAGCAAGGACGTAAATTACAACAAGTTACAGAGAAAGTATCATAATTTTCATCATTTTTCAAATTGTAAATATTTAGCATGTCAATTTCTCTTAGAAAAGGAACATATGATAAATATTCTGGGAAGTATTTTTAAGACACATATTATAGTATTAAAACTTGTACCATAAACTTCATTTGGGGATATGAACATTAGGCAATAAAGATAGTATATACTAAAGTCTCGAAGTTTTGAAGTTTTTGCATATATAAATATAAACAGATTTAATATGTGAGAGTAGAAGCCATCTCTTCTCAGGTCATATCTTGGAACATGGGCTATAGGTTACAAAATTTTTTTTTTCAATGGAGCTTTTACAAAACAGATCTTTCTAATGTCACCTCCTTCCTCTTCTTCTCCTCCTCTCTCCCATCTCTCCCTTTGTCTCTCAGTCCTCTGACACTGCACAGGAAACAGACGGAAGCAATTCAATGTCACAAAATATATCACAAGGCATTTCCACACAAGTTCTATTTTTTAGCAAGCACTGGACCTCTCTGTACCACGCTGCAAAATATCTGGTGGATGGAAAATTCAGCACAATGGAGGCCACTGTGCTATCTGCTGTAAGGGAAAGACATTTCTCTCTTTCTCCTGACCCGGGATACCGCATCTTAGCAGCGACTTGACTCTCTGAGCTGCAAAAAGTACTCTATTGCATAATTTCCTTCAAATGCCATATTTAGGAAGTGAAAACCTTATGGCAATGTTACTCACAATGCTCCTTCAGTGATGTTCCTTACATATTTATTTTCCAGGCTGGAGAGAGAGGGTAGCAGATAAGGCATTTGCTTTGCCTGTGCCTGACCCAGATTTAATCCCTGACACTCAGTGATCCCTGAGCACTACCGGATGTGACTCACAAAGCACAAAAGAATAAACACATTAAAAAGTAAACATTTGTTTTCCCTTCTGCATGAAACTAATTCGAGACACTCTCAACTGAAACCAGACCCCAAATGAGTCAACATATGTTCTTACTCTGTTAAAAATAATAAATAAATAAATAAAGGTCAACATAATAGAAAGCTTAATGCACATAGCCGGCATGCACTCATCCTGGGTTCAATTTCCTGCAGCACAATGCCTCTTAAGCATCCATCCAAGAACAACAATGTTATTGTTGTTTCACTGGGGGGGGGACACACCCAGCGGTCCTCAGGGCTTACTCCTGGCTCTATGCTCAGGGATCACTCCTGTCTGGGCTCAGGGGACCGTCTGAAACACGAGGGAGAGAACACAATTTGGCCTCGAGCAAGGTAAGCAGCACCTTCCCCACTGTACTATCTTTTCAGCTTTCAAGCAGACACACCTGTCCACCACCAGGTGTGACGCTGGAGGACCCTGAGCAGTGCCAGCTTAACCTTGATCGTCCCTGGTTTGCCCCCAGCTCCAAAAATCTAAGCATCTCTGTATCCTTCGCCTTCCCACTGAACTGCGACTGGGTTGGCCAAATGTCAGGACAGTGGCCCCAGGCAGCTGAGTACCACTTGGAAGGCCCCCAAAGTAACTGCTGGTGAACTGGCATTTATGCAACTATATGAATTGTCTCATTCCAGCTTCCAAAAAATAGAGTAGTAGATTCAATCATGATTTCCAGTTTTCAAAGAAGGATATTGAAATGAAGAGAATGTAAGCAACTTACTAAGTCACACATTTGTCAAGTGAAACAAGTAGGAAAATCCAGACAATCTGACATTAGGATCCATGATGTAATATATTAGTTTGCTCTGGCGTTTGATGCAGACCTTATTTATCATCGACGTGTTATCTAAAGAGACGGTGCTTTGTACAGCAATCTGAATGTTCAATATACATTTGATTATATAGAATCAGTAAATTTTTCCTTAAATGAAGATTATTTTTCTGCAAGAAGCTACGCAAATTCAATATTATTGACAATTATTATCATTTAAAACCTACTCTTCATTCTAAATTTAGCTGATGCCAATAAAATAGCACGACTACGGTTGGTTCTGTTAGCATGATGCTGTGACGTCCCCATAGGACCCACAGCAGTAGCCCCCTTGCACTGCGTCCCTAGTTGTTCAGAGACATGTAAGAATAGGACATTTCCAGCCAGAAAAATTTTAAATGCATTAATTAAAAATAATATATTCAGGGTGAAGCTCAGCAGTACAGCACATACCTGACATGTGTGAAGCTCTGAGTTCAATTTCAAGCACCAGGAAAAAATACTAAAAATAAAATAAATACTCAAATGTGCTCAAAAAGTAAAATCTCACCTTTATTCTTCAATATAGAATATATAGTTTATAGGTATATTTCAATTATTTAAGTAACTGCAACATTAATCTTACCAATTTCCTTGAGTTTCATTTTTTTAAAAAGTGTTCTCTCTCTGTCTCTCCCAGTTATTTTTAAAACGTATGACTTCTGAATACTTTTATGTTTCTGAGTATAAATTCCATTTTTTCCTTCTTCTTCTCCTTCTTCTTCTTCTTCTTTCTCTTCCTCCTCCTCCTACTGCTCCTCCCCCTCCTCCCCCCCTCCTCTTCTTCCTCCCCTTCCTCCTCCTCCTCCTCCTCCTCCTCCTCCTTTTCTTCTTCTTTTTTTTTTTTGACTGAACTATGCCCAGCTGCATTCAGGCACTTGGCTCTGCACAGGACTCAGGCCTGGTGTGACACATAAGGGGACAATATGTGGTGCCCAGGATTGAATCAGGTTGGTGCAGGCAAGTCAAGCTCTTCACTCACTGTACTAAATCTCTAAAGTCCCTCTGTCTAATTTCTTTTTTGTGGGATGGGGGAGGGGCATTGGGCCACACCCTGAGATGATCAGGTATTACTCTTGGCTTTGCACTCAGTAATTGTACTCAGGAATTAGTCCTGCTGGGCTTGAGAGACCATATGGGATGTGAAGGATTGAAACTGGATGTGCCTTGTGAAAGACAAACGCCATACCCACTATACTATCACTCTGACCCCCTCACTGTACATATTTTAAGTGTCACTAATATCCAAACCAAAAATAAAACACACACATATGTAACACCATAAACTCATATTTCTTTTTCAAACTCTGTACAAACTTTGTTCTGTACAAACTCTCACTTTACATGAGAGTAAAATGTTTATTACCATATAGGAAAATACAACTCTGAGAAATCAAATATTCTAGATAATTCCCAAGTATCCAAATTATACAAAATTAACTGTAATGACATTCTCCCATTTTAAGGACTCATAAAGTTCTTACAAGTGAAAGTGGAAAAAAAGTGGTTTCACCTTTGATATTCAATTCAATACCCTCTGAAGGAGCCTTTGTTCGTCAGACACATCATGCTATCCCTTCCTGCTTTGCTTCAAACATAACACACATGAACAGTAAGAATGTAGAATCAGATGGAACTACACACCACCCATTCATTCTGAAATGAGAACCAACAACTAGAAAAAGATAACCCTTCGACCGTTTAACTCAAATAGAAGCTACAGAGGTCTGTGACATCTAAAAAGCTAACTCTTCCAATAAGTGATGTTGTCCTCTGTCCTAGTTCTGAGAAAGGTCAATGATACATTTATTCTGGCCTGGCCATGATGGCTGCTTCTGAATAATCTAAAGCTCAAAAGTGGCCAGCACTCCTCCGCGAATTAGCTGTGGGATGCAGCTGCCTTCAGCAAAGTGGAGAAGGTAAGCTTCGTCTAGTCCTTACCCACTTTCCCACTTTAGCCACCAGCAATTAACTCTTTTCCCCTAAAATGACGTAAAATCAATCTTATAAAAAATAAGTCATGCTTAGATGTTCATAAAAGTACTCAATGCAAAAGATGGATGTCATTTTGCTAATTTGTCCCACATGAAATCTAACAGACTAAAATTACTTAAAAATTCTCTAAATTCTGAGCCACCAAAAGCTCTAAGCATTAAGATTACAATTCTTAATGCTATAGTAAAATGCCGTGTGAGATGACATATCGAGAAAATTAGGTAGCAAATCTATCCAAACTCAAAAGGGAAGGTCACGGGGCTGGAGCGATAGCACAGCGGGTAGGGCGTTTGCCTTGCATGCGGCCGACCTGGGTTCGATTCCCAGCATCCCATATGGTCCCCCGAGCACCGCCAGGGGTGATTTCTGAGTGCAGAGCCAGGAGTAACCCCTGAGTTGGGTCGGGTGTGACCCAAAAAGAAAAAAAAAAAAGGGAAGGACACAACCCAATATATAAACCTTGAAGTGCAAGGATTTCAAACACAATTTCACAACTTAATTTTCTACTCTAGACTGATGAGGGCATTTGAGTTTAGAGTCCCGATTTGAACCCTAAATCTTGAAACTGACTTCCAGTTGTGAAAGACTTTAGCCATAGGAATTTCTCTGAGCATGAATTTTACAGAGAAAGAGCACTAAGCTTTAGCGTTTTCTGAAAGACAGTCTCATATTCCTGTCAAGTAACAGAAGCTCAATAGTAGCTGTTCATTTTTGTTGCTTTATTTAACCACAAGATTCCAAAGTTTATTGTAATGAGAATTTTTCTAGGAACAGTGTACCAAACCAATAGTATCATTTCCTACATGCCTCATGCGAAAAGAATTTGAAAGCTACCAGCATTAGGTTACGGTAAAAGTAAGTCTCAAGTTGACTATGAAGAAATTATCTGAAAAAAAAAATTACAGAAAGTAAGAAAAGTGTTTCTGGTATAGCAAGGCCTGAACTCCATATTTAAGTGAACACTTGCCTTTATTGTACTAGCTTAGCTTCTATATTAAGATGTTCTGCTTTTCTAGGACATTCCTATATTCATCTGCCAGTGGGGACAATAATAAAAACATCCTTAGGTTAATATATTTTTTCAGAAAACCTCCAATTGCTTGAACATTTTCAACATCTTTCCTCTGATAACTGTCACTCTCCTATGATGCTTGTCTTTCATGAATAAATGGCATATAATCTGCCAGAAATCTCTTATTTCAGAACATATTTTTATTAAAATTATTATTTCCTTGCATCTATGTCCCCAAGTTCCATTCCAATCAAAACATACAAACACTAAAAAATAATGCAAATGCAATTTCAGTTAGTCACATTGAAAAATACTCTTAAACTTACTTTTTTATAGAATTTTATCAATCCTGCAATAGCATTCTATGAGAGCTTTAATCTTTATGATTTTATGATTTTTTTTACAAAAATAGAATTAGATAGGGTTCCTATGCTCAGGATTCTTCAAGTTTAAGTACAGGCTTAGGGTCTATAACCATTATTACTGCCTCTCTAGCATTTAATCTTTATATGTGATTGCTTTTGGAAGTTCTACAAAACAAAAACATGATTTAAATTTTGGAAATGATATATATTCTAAGCATTCTAAGTAAACTGGGATTTTAAAAAAAGTTGACTTAACTAAATTTTAAATAATTTTTGTTTCTTATAAACAGGACAAATCTTGTTGACAAAATATTTTGAAGAGAAAACTAAACTGGTAGTTTAGGGAACTACTTTTCCTGGAAATGATCCTTCAAACTTTATACCTTCTCCCTAGCTACTCTTGGCCTCAGTTTCTCTATCTTTGAAACCAGGGAGCAGGACAAAATAGTTTGTAAAAGTTCTAGCCAGATCTCAAGCTGATACTCTCATGTAAATCTTTGATTCACATGAATTAAATAGCAAGTCAACAAATAAGCTATTAGATCAACGATGAGGGTCTGAGGATGGTTTTACTATGGAATGGGAAGAACATGTATTTTGGGTTGATGTTTTAAATAGGACTGGAGCAATAGAACAGCGAGTAGGGTGTTTGCCTTGTACGAGGAAGTCAACCCAGGTTCAATTCCCTCGTCCCTCTTGGAGAGCCCAGCAAGCTACCGACAGTATCCCGCCCTCGAGGCAGAGCCTGGCGAGCTACCCATGGCGTATTTGATATTCAAAAAAACAGTAACAACAAGTTTCACAATGGAGACATTACTGGTGGCCACTCCAACATATCTATAAACAATGGGACGACAGTGCTACAGTGCTATAGTTTTAAATAATGGCTCAACTCAAACTTAGAGGTAGTTGAATCTGACAGCTTGCTCTGCAAATAGCATTACTTGAATGGAACATTCGACCATATTTGGTAAGTATTTGAGGTAGAAAAGCAAAAATATATTTCATTAAGGCTTTATTTTAGTGCCATGCTCCCGAAAATTACAAATCAGTTCCATTAAATTTAAACATAGATACATTTAAACCTTGGCAAAGGTGACTATGATAATGAAGAATGATTACTTCTCTACCTGTCTGCTACAACCATCTGCACTCCACCATGATAAGATTTAATCTATTCAAATTTCGAATAAATGGGCTTTGTACAGAGTTCAAGTGCATTTAGTTAAATTTCTTCAAATCAGATTCATTGTTCTCCAACTCTCTTTTAAACATAGCAGACACAAGAAAACGGGGAGGGAAAAGTGTACAATGCACTAACAAAGCACCATGCTATTAAAAGGGGAGGGGGGGAAGTGTCTGAATTCTCATTCCTCCTCGATGTTTAAATTAAAATTAGTCATACAGCAAACACTGCCCCTGCCAGCCAAAAGTTTATAATGAACAGACTTACTGCAGAGTCTCTTATCAGTGTAGCTCCCTTGGGGCCAAAAATATTGATCTCTTTCATTGAATAAATACTAAAGTAACAACAAGAATCCATTAGGTCTGACCTAACAAGAATTTTTAATTGGACAAGTTACTATCTGAATGAATGCCCAAAAAATACTGGATATACTATCACTTACCGTTCCCCTCTTAAAGCCGTAGGTTTAAAGGGCAAATAGTGAGTGAGGTGACAAAATTCATCACTTTCCTTAGAGTGTTCTCTAAATAAGTGTTCTTAGTTTCATAGAATTAAAATAGTATTTGCCAGCTGAAAAAAATCTATAATATATTTTCTATATTACAGAAGGCAGTATTACTTAAGAAATTATCTTGAGATTATAAAGGGTATGCTAATTATAAAGTGTATGTTAAAGGTTTAACATTTGATTTTGCATAATTCCTTCTACCAAATATGTTACATTATGTCACATTCACCTTGAAAAATGAAAAGGAAGGCCATTTCTTTAGAGTACATTACTACAGTCCTCCCAAAACATATAAGAACTTGTGTTAAATATTGTATAGGGCATATGCAAAGAAAATTAAGATGTAAAAATATCTTCTTCCAACAATAAAAGCTACTTTAAAAGTGAATGTATCAGTTAAAGTTTTATACACATTACTAAAGTGACACTAAAAGATAACATGTAATCAGATACAGATTTATTAACTAGTAAACAAAAGAAAACGATTACTGAGAGGAGCTTTCATATCTTGCATCTAATTTTAGATAAATAGACATAGGAGAGAAAAGTAGCATTTACTTCAAATTGGGACATGATACTGGTGATGTTTGTACTAAAAACTTGACCACATGCTCAAAATACAAATAACTTTCAAAAGCATTAACTTGCTGATAGAGACACACCCACACCCCCAGAGACCCGCAAGTCAACTATCTAGACATCTTCAGTTTTGACCGATTAATAAACCGCTTTGTTATCCAAAGCAAAATGAACTGCATGGACTATGTAGACTTGTTCATTTTAGAAAATACAGTTTTATCTTTACATGGGAGAACTAAAAATGGCATCCTGGTCAATCTAATAATTATATATCATGAAATTAAAGTCAACTATTGATGTTGCCTCGACAAAATTTTGTACTTAAGAAAAGAGCATGCTCATATACTTCCAAAAACTAAAGTTGGCTTTTTGTTTCGAAAACATTTTGAATGTTCTCTGTAGGTACGTGTGCAATACTTATCGTAGTATTACCCTTTAATGAGGACATCAAAATAAACAGAAATGGGGCTCTGTCTAAAGTAATCCCAAACCAAGAAAACACATGAAATCTTAGTCTAGATTTAGGAAAAAAAATCTCAAGATACAATTGTATGAGAGGTCTAAAGGAGGCATGAAGGAGAAAACTCATACGTTTACTTTAAAAGCTGAAGAAAGTAAAGTAAAAGTAAAGTGAAATTTGTCAGTTACACAGGCGGGGTGGGGGACTGGGGAGGTGGGAGGTGGGGGGGGAGGTATACTGTGACTCTTGGTGGTGGAATATGTGCACTGGTGAAGGGATGGGTGTTCGAGCATTGTATAACTGAGACTTAAACCTGAAAGCTTTGTAACTTTCCACATGGTGATTCAATAAAAGAATAAATTAAAAAAAATAAAAATGAAAAATAAAAGCTGAAGCACTGTACATACATCAACATAACTCAAACCTACAGAAAAGGTGTAAATGGTTGCTGAGCTAGACATTCAATTCAGCTGCATTAATAAAAATTCCGGAAATGTATCATCAACTATAGAAATGTAAAATTCAAAAGTAATCATTTTAAAATTATCTATGGACAATTTTAACAAACACCAATTCTAGTATTTTTGAAGACCTAAGAACAGATTAATTATAAATTTTAAAGTCTTTAAGAAATTGATCTCACAACTTCAAGTGAAATTATTTGGAAGGTGAAAATTCTTAGATGGAAGCTAATTTTCCACTGTATCTTGCTATTCGTGCCACCATCTCCTATTAACTGGAATGGACCGACCTCCAATGCATGTGATATTGCTGCTAGTCCAAAGCCAGATAGATTCAGCATTTTTTACCCTTTTTTACAGGCTAGTAAATCTCAAAACTTGTCCATTTCAGTCAATTACTTCTCCTTTCACTCTCTTAACAAAAGTCCCAACGTTACATTTTTTTTTAATATGCGTTACTTAAGAGGTTTTGCCCACAGAGATTAAAGGTTGTTTACATCTAGAGGTATAGGCATAATACTGTTCTGCCACTGTTCAAAGCCACCTTATTAATCCCCTTTCTCATTTTGTTTAGCTTAGGGAGATGGAAAATGACTGCTGCTGTCATGAAGTAGACAGAAACGTTGGAAGATTCAGAGATATTCAGGTACACGAGAAATCTGACTGAAGCTACAGAATGCCGGTAAATGCAAACTATGCTGAAAATAATCTTTTGAATAAACATGAGAAAATGGTGAATAAAGATCATCAGCAGATGAGGAGGACTCACGTATTAAATACAGTACCTGGACCAGAGAGAAAGGAAAGATTAAAGGACTTGGCTTGCCTTGCACCCACTGCCAGGTTTGCCTGTGGCATCATCTATGACACTGAGCCAGGACTGACTCCTGAGCACAGAGCAAGGAGTAAGCACAGAAGTTTGACAGATATGGCCGCAACACAAATTCAATAACTAAATAAAACGAAACAAAATCCACAATGTGTGGTAATGCAGTAAATAGCATTTAGCAAATGTTCTTTGTTATATTTTTCTATTCCAGAAAAATAATTAATATTAATCAAGATAATTCAGGGAGAGAGGACTACTTCAAATAATTCCTGTAGAAAAAAAAACCCTGCTGCTCATTCAAATGAGTGGAGGAGTAAATGATTTGATTCTTCCCACTTATTTTAGGGGACACATCCCAGAGATGGTTGTAGAAATCCAACAAAATATCTTGCCCATTACCAAAAAGACTGAAATGCAACTTTTAATTACTGACTATAGTCAAAAACATAACATACCATTTACAAAAACAATGGGTCTTATAGCCTTGGTCTTTGGTTTTTATTAATATTTATTTCAAAGATGCTATTCATTTAAGTATAGGTTTCCCCCACAAAGTAGCTATACTTTCAAAATGACTTTATTGCTTCTCTCTCTTTCTCTCTCTTCTCTCTCTCTCCTCTCTCTCTCTCTCTCTTTCTCTCTCTCCTCTCTCCCTCTCTCTGTGTCTCTTCTATTCTAGAGAGCACAAAAGTTAGCAAAATTTCAGTACCACATTATGGGTTACAGGTCTATATTATTCGGCCAGTTCTCTATTTCACTGTGAGAACACATGCATGTATTTTCTAATGGCCTCCACACACTATTTATCATTATGGATCTATCATTTGACATTTTTCAAAAGTAAGCCTTTGTGTAAGCTACCTTGACCTTGCTTTTGCTGAATATATATATATATATATATGTTATTTTTATACAGGATGTGAATCTGTGTGTTTTAGAAAGGTACGTTCATTCTTTATGTTCCTACTATATGCCTTCAAACCTGTTTTATACTGGCTTTCCAAGTTTATAATCACTCCAAGCAAAATCTAAATCCAGACAAAACAGTCCTCTACTCTTGTCCATTTGGAGCTGTGTATGGGGAGAGCAGTTTAAGGAAAAGGTTAATTAACACAGCTGTGGCCTACATAAAACATTTTCAAAGCTAAGACAATTTCAGTTTAGTTCCCCTAGAAATCCGTTGACTGGAATCCCTGGCTTTCTCCCAGGCAGTTTCTTAAAAAGGTTACCAGCGTAATTGAATGAAATCAGAGTCTGCAGCCATCAACAATTATGTATAAAGAAATACTTGTCATTATAGTGAATAAATTCAAAGTTATAAACCAGCCACAATTATTTATGGATCAGTAATTCTCAATATTGTCCAGTTTGATTGCATTTATAGATAGTATGGACAGTTTCTGAAATCTGCTTGTTTCTATTTTCATGTAGACACAACACAAATAACCATGGATTCCAACAAGTCTATATAACCATGAGCCTCGTCTATTTAAAAGAAAACCAAAATTGACCTAGAATAAATAACAAAGAAAACCACCCTAAGTAGATAAATAAGCAGAGCCTCTTTAACCCACAACTATGAAACTCTCTGCATTACATTTTCAGCCATTAACTTTTTGTTTTTGTTTTTGGGGTCACACCCAGCGATGCACAAGGGTTACCCCTGGCTCACTCAGGAATTACTCCCTGCTGGTGCTCAGGAGACTATATGGGATGCTGAGAATCGAACCTGGTTCGGGGTTCGGCAGTGTGCAAGGCAAATGCACTACCCGCTGTGCTATCGCTCCAGCCCCAGCCATTAACTTCTTTATGGCCAATCTGTTTCGCCCTTTTTCAGTACTTACTCCTCGGTGCACCTGGAAAATGTTTTTGATTCATTTAAGAGAAGATTACCCAGTTGTAACAGAATTTTAAATGAACACACAGTACACCCATATTCAAGTGGCACAAAATGCTTCATTAGATGACTAGTAGCATCTAATATTATCAGTAGCATCACAAATTTTGTAAGGTTTTGTTTGTTTGGGTGGCCATACTCAACTATGCTCAAGGTCGACTCCTAGTTCTGTACTCAGAGATCATTCCTGGTGGACTTGGAATACCACATGGGTCGCTGGAGATTGAAAGCAGGTCAGCACATGCAAGGCAAGAGCTTTATTCACTCATGATCACTCCAATATTTAAGTTTTTTTCTGTCACATAATGGTACATACATATAGGCATGGTTTAGATATATCTAAGCTTTTTTTTTTTTTTGGCACATTGGGTCAAACCCAGCAATGCACTGAGGTTACTCCTAGCTCTGAACACAGGAATTACTCCTGGCAGTGCTCAGGGGACCATATGGAATGCTGGGAATTGAATCCGGGTCAGCTGCATGCAAGGCAGACACCCTACCCGCTGTGTTAATGCTCCAGCCCCTAAATGTTTCTATTCTTAAGAATGAAGTTTTTTTTAATTATACTTGAAAATTAATAAAATCCAGAGTTTTTATTAATATACTGCATATAATCTATATTCAGTTAGAGTTAATAATAAATGGATATAACCTCATTGGGTTCTCCCATCATCTCCTAGGAAAAACAAACTACAAGTATAAATATATGTTATATATAATATGTATACATATATGCATGTACATATAATAGTATTTTTACAACAGTGTGTATCTATATATTTGCGTGTGGTCTGGGATGATTCGAGATCCCCACACATGCATGCAAGCCAACATCCTAATGACAGAACAATACTTAGAGCTGCAGGAAATCAGTACACTCTTATTGTTTTCTTTATGAAAAAATTATTATCTTGACTACAAAGCAGTCTCTTCATTTTTTATTGAAAATCTTATTCCAATTATTTTTATTGAATAATGTTAACAAAACTGCATGTTAACCGGGATATTTAAGAAGTAACACAGCAAAATGATGAATCAAGGATAAATTGTTTCTGCAATGATTTTACATTTGCCCAGCTCTTGAATTTATCCATTCTCATTCTAATGCCTAGATATAATTATTACATTGAGAATTTTCAGAAATTTTTGAATGCAAAAAGTTTATATTTGAACTAGGACTCTAAATCCACCTACGTATGCACAATTACTAATATATCTGGGCACGACTTTATTAAAAACTCGACTGCACTATCATTAAGACCCAAGGTTCTAGCTCTGAATCCATAAAAATTTAAAAGACACACTTTCTTATGGTTGAGTGACACTAGTTATTAGTGGCAGGGCACGTAAAAAACAAAAATAATAAACTGTTCCTCATACTCATAAAAAAAAGTAATGACCTATGAGTCTCAGTAAATAGAAAAAATACAAAAGCAACAAAATTTAAAGGTAACAAAAGACCTTAACTTCTATTTTCCTTATTTGTTTCTCTATCAAGGTAAAAGCTACTTATACTGAGTATAATAAAGCAAAAAAAATTAGCAGAAAACAAGGGTCCAAAATAAAAATAATGAGTAGAAGCCAAGGAAATTATTTCAAACAAAATGATGGTGCTGATCCATCAGGGAAACAATCTAAGATACTCAAAAACCTTACAGAGAGAGAGAGAGAGAGAGAGAGAGAGAGAGAGTCTGTGTGTCTATTTGTGTCTGTGTGTGTGTCTGTTTGTACAGTGTTTAAAGAATGTAGGGTAATCGGGTAATGGGGGTTAGGAGTTGATAAATGCTGCCCAAATGTTTTTCAAAATGCTTTGAAAATGCTGTAGTTGAGAAATAGCATGCTTCTTTGTTTACAGTTTCCTTCTGGTAAAAGTAAAACAGAATTAAATAGAATTAACAGAATTAAAACAGAATTAAAGAGGGAAGCGATTAATCCTGGGAAAGTCATGTCATACTAATTTTACTGTCTAATTTTGAAATTTAAAAAAAACTATTATCAGGCAAAATTCAGCAATAACGAATATCACAACAGTCTCTAACTAAAATGATATAAAAGAAACATATTATAATTTTATTGTCATAGATATAACTATAAATGAAAACAGATTAACAGTGATCAATGGCTCTGATGAAAAGTAACTCTTATTCTCTTGTACAGATACTAAAGGTGATTCTCAAAAGTCAGCCCTGATAGCTTTGGAAACAGAGGCTTCATGCAGCCCTTCCCTGATCTGTTTCACCTCTTCAATCTGTTCTTACTTTAGCATCTCTATCTCACTATCTTCCTATGCCCCCTTGAATAATAGATCTGGTCCAATAGTTCCCAGTTACCTGATCCCTCTCTTTAGATCCTGACACTTGTTTCCTCCTATCTCCAAATAGGTTCCTCCTCATACTTTGCATAGAAAATCATAGTCTTTCAGAAATAAATTTAGAAGCTACTCATGTTCAGAGGAGAAACTTTCCTTGACCTACTCAAACTATGTTCATGTCCTTGTAAATACTATATGGAAGCAATGTATTATGCTTTGTATTATACCTTACAGGATTCTTAAAACATTTGCCTCTTTTTTTCAGCACTGTGCTTTAATTCAAGCTCTAGAATAATAACACTTTTTTCCCCAGCTCTAGAATAATAACCTTTATTTTTAAGGGTTTGTCAATTACCCTGGGAGACATCTGCCACCATTCCCTATTACTATGGTCAATTTCAAAATACCAGTCATTAAAATCCTAAAAAAAGGGGGTAAATTATTGTCAATTAATATCAGCACCCTAAATTTTGCTGCTGACAATCACAAAACTCCTAAACACCTCATTTGAAATCAAGTCATAGATAAATCTGTGTGTTAATGTGCTGTCTATGCCAAATACAAAGACACGCACTTTTTTATTAACTTCTTTCAATAGCCCTGAAATACATACTGATGGAATTTTAAAAATAAAACTTGATAGAAAATACATTCTCCAAATTGAAAAGATAGTAAATGTCAAAAGTAGAATCAAAACCAGTGTAACAACAAAGCCTTTTTGCCTTACCATCATCCTCTACTGACATAAACTGAACTCCACACACGACACTGTCTCTAGTCATTTCATTATTTATTAACAAGTGAATCAAGCAACGCCCAGAGAACAGAGTAAGCAGAGGTGAAGACTTCCAGTCTTTTTTATAAGCAACTGTTACCCAAATTCTCAGTAAACACATTTGTAATAGACCTTGTATACCCTCCCTAATCTCCCTCACCCATACATTTAAAACCAGCAGATATCACTGAGTCTCAAACGCTCTTAAAATGCTTTATATCTCTGCATGTTTAATAAACAATGTGATCATCTTCAGATATCTAAATTCCTCTGCTCTCTTCCAAGTCTGATCTCATATGATAATAATATCAAGTATGTTCAGATTCTGTCATTTAATCATATACATATCACAAACACCAAAGAAATTTCACATTTCCCGATTGTACAAACCAGCTTTATACTTATTTGGGAATCCCTGAAGCTTCTGGCGCAGTGTTATCTACCAAGGAGCTATTTAAATCTTTCATAAACGGAATCATAAACGGATGACATTTGGTACTAGAGGGAAAAATTACTATGTCACATATATTTTAGTTACCATTGGTTTGTAATGATTTTATAATATGATCTCCCAGAATTTCAATTTAAGAATTTTAAAATTCAAGTGTGATTTATTAAAAAAAAAAAGTACAAGAGAAGATGAAAAGTGCCAACATCCAGTACTGCTCCTTTCTCTCCCCATGCCAGCTGAGCCGAGGATTAACTTCAAGCTCCATCAAACTTCAGTCTACATGAACACTGCCAGGATAAGACTTCTGGCTTCGAGACAGGAAACGAGGCAGGAAAAAATTCCTTTGTTTAGTTACTCAGAGATGGAAAGAATTCTGACCAATGCTGAAGAGTGGAGATTTTTTTTTTAATTTGATAAATCAAGATAAGCTTAACTGATAAAGATTTTGTAAGAGATGTTAAGAACAAAGAAAGCAAATGTAGAAATATTTAAAATACTGGAAAGACAAGAATGTCCAAATTAATATTTTGTAACCTTAGAAGAAAAGTATATAAGAATTATTTAAGATTTAAGGAAGTAAGGTTTACAAAAAGTATTTTAATTATACTTGCAATATTCAATATTACATAATTATACTTACTTCCTACAACTTGATTATTTATGTATGACATATATTATGTAATTGGTTTTTTTTTGGGGGGGTCACACCCGGAGATGCACAGAGGTTACTCCTGGCTCATGCACTCAGGAATTACTCCTGGCGGTGCTCGGGGGACCATACGGGATGCTGGGAATCGAACCCAGGTGGGCGCATGCAAGGCAAACGCCCTACCCACTGTGCTATTGCTCGAGTCCCAATTGTTTTAAGGTAGTCAATTAAGGTACTATTTACATCTCATGATTTTCTCCTTTCAGAGACTGTAAGAGATTAATATGAATAGTGATTGCCTAGATTTACTCTTAAATCACTTAGCATTTTAAGGATGTCAATAACAATTGATTTAAAAAAGTTGAATTCAGATTTACCATGTATAGAACACAAAAGCAAGCACTTCCATATGCATTGCTATGTAATATACTGTGACAGTTAGGAAGCAGATACTCTTTGTATTACCCTTCTGGTTGAAAAAAAAAGAAAAAGATCAAAGAGGTAAAGTAACATTCTAAACTAATGCAGCCTAGAAAAATGAAAGAAAAACTTGACTATCTAACCCTCTGAACCATATTATCAACGTAAGCACTGCTTACAGACTTGAAGTGGCCCTGGAAAGTCCTAAATATCATAAGAACGTTATAGGAAGAGGATTCTAGTACATATGGAAAAGTAATCAGTAGGCACCAAAACTATGACAGCATAGAGAGCAAACTACAGGACTTCATTTGCCGGATCAGTGCTACTGTAACAAGCTGACCTTATTACACTGGAACCCATACTACAATTTTGAAAATGACCACGCCCATTAATTCATTCAGCGCTAACAAGAAACATGCCTTAGAAGTGCCAGAACCATCTGAAGTTTACCATAATATACTAGTCCTGTGCTGGTGGCTAACTGAAATCCCTGACCTTACACACCTCTTCCTACTTTCAGAAAAACACTGGCAGACACATCAACATAGATATTCCTTTCTCCTAAAAGTTACTCACTCACTATCTCCCCCTCCCACCCTCTCTCTCTTTCTCTCTCTTTCTTCTCATCTCAGAGTAGCAAAAATAACGTGTGCTAAATGACTTATCTTGAGTATAGAACACCACGTAATCGGCCGTGTGAAAGGCAAACGCCCTACCGCTGTGCTATCGCTCCAGCCCTGTTATACCTAACCTATAAACTTAAATAAATGGATTCTCTGGCCCATGAAACTTGCTACCACTGGATTATTATAATCCTAAAAGTAACAGTTATAAAGCATGCAAATCAGAATCCATAAATATACATTTAAATTTTTATCTTTAGGGGAGTGGGAAGTTTTTCCTAAAACTTGGAGCAAATACAATTTTTTTTTTCAATGGAGGTAAAAAGTGGAATGGGATCAGATTTGTGACATTGTGATCTATTACATACCACAATGATATTATTCACTGGGGGACCAATGTGTCAGGGATATACTTGGGAATACAGATAAAATAGAAATGCCGCATTTCAATCCTGAGAAACTCACAGTACTGGAGGGTAAAATGAAAGCACTGGACATATTTTACAATGCAACTGACTCAAGGAAGTATGGGCCAGATTTGTCACTGGCTTTGTGAATTGTATATTAAGACATTTTCAGCAAGCTTTTGTATTCAGCCAGGAAATACTGTACTATGATTTTTATGCTCCAATCCATGATATAATTTTATTTTATATGTGTGTGTACAAAAGTCCTCAAACATAAGAAATATGAAAGGAAATCACAAAAAAAAATGTTAGGGCCTGGGTGGGGTGTGGGAAATAGTAAATTTAGTATTTCAGAGGCACAGATTCATTTTTCCATAAATACAAATGACAGGATATGAGTGAGACTAGAGAAAGTCGAACAGTGTGCAAATTTAACTGGCTTTGCATTTTAAAAAATGGAATTTCATCCCGGATGTCCTCAGTTACCCTTAAAGCCTAAGCTTTCCCACTCCCCTCATCCCCATATCTTCAGCTATGGAAGGTAAAAATTAACATAAAGTTAATCATTAGCAAAGCAAAGTAAAAATGTGCTGCCAGTGTTTGATTTGGTGTTCATCTGTTCATTAGCTAACAATATTCCTTCACACAAAACCAATAAAGCAACACACTAAAGCAGCTAACCTTTCAGAGATTTGTCTTGAAAGATATAAATGATGTTCCTGAAAATGTCAAGATCTTTTACTGATTCAAGACTGGCAAAAATTGTTGGTAATTACTGATACTGGTTCAAAGAATCTACTCAGCTTCACAGAGAATCAAGTTCTGATTTCAATTCTCTACCATATAAGTGTTGAGCAAATGCTATGGTAATTAAAAACAATATACAAATATTCATGGAACAGACGTGCAAAGTAGTTCCAATGACTTCAGCAATCTGAAGGGACTTAAGAGATGGGGAGGGAGAACTCAGATATTTTCAATTTGCAAAATGAGAACTGTAAATCCTTCAGTGTATCAACAGATTTATTCCGGGCCTTTTCTTCTTTAAAAAGTTCCCATTAAAACTTGTTGATTTTGATATTGTTTTCATGAAAATATAAAATATGATGCCAAAAAATGTTTCTGGTTTACAATAGCTAACCTGATAATGGACTAGTTCCTGACATTCCATTTTCTCTCAATGGAAGGAACATCTCCAAATGCAGCAGCTATGTGTCCCTGGGTTGAGAACTCAACATGACAAATGATCTGGCATCTGAGCTGCGCAGGAGAAAGAGAGCAGCGTGGAACACCTTCAAGAGCATCAAAGAATTGGTTAAGAGGACGAAGAACCTCTGACTCCAGGCACAAGTTTTCGACTCCACCTTTCTTCCTGCACTAACATGCACCTCAGAGACCTGGGCCCTATGCAAACAGGATGAGCACGCTATTTGGGTATCCCAAAGAAGAATAGGAAGAGCTATGCTTGGAGTATCACGTCTCACTCAAGTGAGAGAAGGAATTCATAGTTCTAACCTCTGTCGATGACCAAGAATCAGGGACGCTGTCTCGTTTGCCAAGGTGTTGAAAATGAGATGGGCGGGACATGTAATGCGATTCAGTGACGACCACTGAACTAGAGCTGTTACCGACTGGATTCCATGAGACGTCAAAGGAATGCGTGGCCGCCCACCTACAAGGTGGTCAGACTTCTTCGTCAAGACTCTGAATAAACGATGTGAGGCTCTTCATGTTCCTGGAGCTAGCAGACACCACTGGGCTGCACTAGTGACAGGTATGAATGGCACCCGCTCAAGCAAATCAATGAGCAATGGGATCAAAAGTGATACAAGTGATACCCTGATACTGCGACCATGAGTTACCTGAGATGAGTAATGACAAACACTAGAGTGCAGTGGTGAAGACTCAGAGTTTTGTATTTCACTCCTAGGACGAACTGACCGCCAGTGCTACCTAGGCAAGTAACTTCCACTTCCTATCTTAGCTTTCCTCTATAAAAACAGCAATAATAGCACTTCTTCCTGATATTATTATAAAAAATAAAATAAACGCACTTAATCAATCCTCAGGATAACATAGGCACCAGTGCACACATCACCCTCAGCGTAAAGAATCCAAAACTGGGTTTTTTAATGACATTATAATAATGTCGGATCATATTAGACATATGTCACAAAGAAATAGAGATGATAGTGCTTATCTGATTTTAATAAAGCAATTTTCAAGATAACTAATGGCAATCTCATGCACACAATGGGAAATATAGTAATAATATCAAGCTGATGTAGAGCAGGAGGACCCCAAAACCTTTTCCTAAAAGGACCAGCTGTGGGGGCCGGAGTGATAGCACAGCAGGTAGGGTGTTTGCCTTACAGGCGGATGACCGGGGTTCGATCCCTGGCATCCCATATGGTCCCCTGAGCACCGCCAAGAGGGATTCCTGAGTGCAGAGCCAGGAGTAACCCCTGAGCATCGCTGGGTGTGACCCAAAATGCAAATTTTTAAAAAAAGGACCAGCTGAAGGATTATAGGAACTCTGGGTACCAGTCATAAATTCTATAATTTTTGAAGACCAAGTTCAGGATACTTCACTCTTTGGGGGTCGGGTAGTGGAGATGCCCTGAAGCTCCTCCTGGCTCTGTCTTCAGGAGTAACTCACAGAGCAGCTCAGGGGACAGTGTCATGCATGGTTCAAACCCAAAGATCTTGCAAATAAAGTATGCACTCAGCTACTCGGGCTTTCTCTCTCTCTGGCCAACTAGAGATCCTAATTTGAGAAGTTTTAGCTTAAATATGCTTACAGAGTAAGGGTGAGTTTTGAGGCACACTGGGCTACCAATCCTAACTGCCAACAATGAATAGCTCTAGCAGTCAGGTAAAGGCATTTTTATCTAAATGATTTCTATTATTTTATGTATAAATAGTGTGAATAAACTAGTAAGTATTTAATTCATAAATTCTACATAATTTATGCATCTAAATTATTCTTTGGTATAAGGTGTTCACTATATCTATAAAACAAGTTGAATCATTTTGTCTTGTAATCCAGTAATTCAAGTTTCTGAAACTCTTCCCTTTCTCACTTTTTCTGTAAATTTAGAACTCTCAGGGGTTAGGAAAACTGAAACATAACTGAGTTCTATAGTGTGGCGAATACAACAACTTGACTGGGCAAAGGCAGTATCTGTGGAATGTGGATGTACTGTCCCAGGTTCCCTTGGGACAGCATTTGTCCTCAAACTGCAGTCACATCTGCCCATCATGATACCAAAATGCACTCCCCTAATCACATTTATCTGCCATTTTTTGTACATGTGATGACATATGCACTTCATGTTCCCAACTGTACATGTCTATCATTTTCCCTTTTAAGTATGCATAAGTTTCCTCAGATACTACTATAATATGTTTAAACTATTCCTCACCCCAAGTCAGGTCGGCATAAAATCAGACATTCAGTTTGTCTCTTCAAATGTTGTTCAACAGCCCAGACTGGTAGACAGCTTCCAAATTTAAATTTCTATGCCAGTAAAACCCAGCTTTTCTCTTCAGCCGTCCCTGTGCATTTTTTGAATGCTATTGTACATTATCCAGACCATGCTTTCATGAATATAAAAAACAAAATCCTTGGACTATGAAAAGCTATAAGAACAATCATATTATAATAGAAATATAAAGATGAAAGTGAGGCAAAGCGCTGGTGTTAAGATGTACATCAAGACCAAAGCAGGGTGGCTCAACAACACACAATAAATGAGAAAGTACAATGCTGTTGGCTGTTCTGCAAGAATAAATAAAAAAATGACAGGTGAAAAGAAAGTTTTGAGTATGAGGATGAAAGAATAAGGTAAATCCTGGTTATCTGTGAATTCGATTATTCAGGATGTAGACATGTGTTCAGAAACTTAAATAAGCATGGTAACTAGTAACTAGTATTGAGGACACTTTTTGTCCAAACCAGAGATAATTACTGTTGCTGGGCAAGTTCCCACTTGCACAGCATAGCAGAGAGAAGCAGAGATCCCCAGAGGGAGGGGTCTATTTGGAGGAACAGTTCACAAGAGAAGCTCTATCCCACAAGCCTAAAGGAGCATGGTTTTAGGCTGGAGAGATAGCACAGCGGGTAGGGCGTTTGCCTTACATGCGGCCGACCGGGTTCAATTCCCAGCATCCCATATGAGCAGGGCCAGGGGTAATTCCTGAGTGCAGAGCCAGGAGTGACTCCTGAGCATTGCTGGGTGTGACTCAAAAAGAAAAAAAAAATAATAATAAAGGAGCACAGTTTTAAGTCAATGGAATGGCTTTGTCATGTGACCTCACTTTACCCATACCCACCCTTAACAGTTTTAAAGTTATTTCAAATAGCACTAGAAAAGTAAAACATTTCATGATAAAAGCATGAGTTTCTGATACCTTAAAAAAATAACCTGAGAATCTGATGACACTCATAAAAATGACCTTCCAGGCCTTTGAAGCTTCTGAGTTCATGATCTAGCCTCAAGACTTTCAAAGCCCTGAACTAACTTGATGAGGAAGTGATTCTTCTATATTTTTATTTAAGCCAAAGACTCTGCCTGTAAATGAACTCCTATAATTAGAAGGAATGAGTTGGATGAAGTGGTAAAAATAGAAAGGGGGGGAAGCTTTATTTCCCCAAAGTGTTAATATTGATACTACAAGGCAATTATAAAGCATTGTGATCAGGACAATATTTGCACATAGAATTAAGCAATAAAGAGACTCATAAAAAGAACAGGGGCTAAAGCACTTGCCATACACATGACTGACCCCAGTTTGATCACAGGTAATACACAGGGTCCCCTGAGTACCACAAGGAATGATTCTCAAGTACAACACTAGAAGCCCTTAGCACAGCCAGGTTTGAGCCCCTCCCCACAACAAAAGGAGTGAAGCAATGAAAACAATGAAATTGGAGGCTTAATCTTAAGAAAAGTCCTCAGAAATATAGGATCAGAAGAATTTGGAAGTGCAGAGGCGATTAGAGATCACCTGGTCTGATGTGTACAGAAAAGGAACCAAGTAATATATGTGCAAAATTTCAAAACATTTGTTCTGAAAAGTACCTAATTCAAACCATAAAAGTTTACAAAAATCTATCAAATCACGTAGAAGTCCAAGACTTCACAGTTTCCCACTTATGTGACTAGAAATGAAGGAAAAAACAAAGTTGTGTACATGGCACATACTAGGCCCCTCTCTGCTCTGCACTTAGCTCACCCCTGTGACCCAGCCAGGAGGCTTTAATGAATACCCACGAGGATCCCGCAGCATAAGGTATTCCCTGGACTCTTTGGAAATCAGACAACAGTCCCTCTTGGAGTTAAGTCTGTGGCTGAAAGATTTTTCCTCTCTTTGATCCCAGCAAACAAGAACTATGTACACCACAGCCGCAAGTACACTGGTTAGCTGCCTCCAGTAAATACACCGAGTCAACACCCTAGAGGTTTGGGAGAGTCGAAGAGGCTGATAATGAATGTCCTATTCATAGCACACGTACAAAAGTAAATTACCAAATAACAAATGCTGAATCTTTGGAATTTGGAATGGCTGGCTCTAAAAAAAAAAATAAGTCTTGTGCATGAGTCACAATCATTAATGTAACATTGCTGTGTCTGCACATTTCGGGCAGGTTAATTTTTGATAGCCAGGGAAGAGCAAAGCTCCCAAGCAATTTTCTAAATCATCTTTATGCAAACATCCAGGGGCATCCACCTGTAGAATCCCGCCGAGAGGTGCAGGTGAGTTCCAAGACGGTGGTCAAGTTCCTCAATGATTTGCAGACTTTGATGTCAGAGACTCTCACATGACTGGTTAGGGCTAAGAAAGAGTAACTAAACTACATGCATGTTCTCTGACGCTCCTCCCCCTAATATCTAGACTCACGTCCTCAGCCCTCAGGAGACCTCACGAACACTTCACCTAAGAGAAGTGGTCCAAATGACACTGTGCCTTCAAGAGAGACTTAAGGTACCACAAAGCTTCCTTTGGTCTTTTGGAATACTTAGTCTGTGAGTGCTCCCCTCAGTCATACTGCCATGCCTGGAGAATCGAGCACAAAGGTAGGAGTAAGCCCTCAGCAGGGGCTCTGGGCAATACTCAGCTGGATAGAGCCATCCGGTTACCTCAATTTAGAGACCAAACATGTCATGGAAGAAACCTCCAAAAGATGTAAGAGTCAGGCGTGAGACTCCTCAACTTTTGTATCATGCACGCTGAGGCCCAGAAAACTGTTGGGAGAAAACTAGGATTCAATGCCCTTTCCAAAATCTGTCCGTTAGCTTGTGAGCATGGAAAAGGGGTTATTATTCTATGCCGCTATATTTGGGACCCCTGTCATGTAGCACTAGAGAAGCCGGCCATCTCTCCAGTTAATCTAACTCTCTAGTTCTACTTCCACTATTATAACAGTAGCATTTCTAGCACTGAAGTAATAATTTGAATATTTTCTCACTCCAGATGCGCTATCAACATTTCAAGTTTATTATTTTCCTCTCTCCTCACAGAAATATATTACAAAGAGTAGCAGAAATTCTCATGTTTGATAGAGTGAGGAACTCAGGCGTTGAGGGAGTCTGTAATTGTTCAGGTGACTAGAGTGAAGTGAGGACGGAGGGAAGGAGAGCACGTTGCTTCCACCTCTCTCCTGACCTTCCCCAGCAAGGAGTCGGCTAGGGCTGGTCAAGTCTGCTCTGTGCCCCTGCGCGTCATGGACACGAGCATCTTCCCAGCCCCACAGGGCCGCTGTCCAGCTGCACCTGAGGCCCAGGTGTTCTGCAGAGCGAGGTAACAGGTCCACAGCAGCAGAATTCTCCAGGTGCCACGGGTTCAACCTGGTGCAAGAAATGGCTCTTTTCAGGAAAAGGAAAGTCAGTTGTAACCTCAGGACAGACTTTCCAAGAGCAGCACTTTCCCTTGCATACAAGACTTTCAGGAGTCAGAATGGATAAATAAAATCTATTTATTTGAGAGAAGAGAAGGAGCTTCCTGCAAAAGAAAGCACTGGCTTCTCCCACGGTGGAGAGAGAGCACTTAATCACTCCGAGATGGGCTTCTATGTGGAAAATCTCCATGATGGCCTTGTTCTGGAACTGTTTACACAAAGAATTAAGACTTAATTGGGGTTTTTCATGGGAAAGAGCACTGAGCTTCAGGTGATCAATTCTTAATGAGTCCTTTCCTTCCTGCAGCCCAGGTCAATGCAGACCTGCTTCTCCTCCCAGGGAATAAGCCATGACAGAGCTGGAACTCTGCATCCTAGAGGCCTTTTCTGGCTCCTCACGTGGGTCTCGCAGTTCAAATGCTTCATGGCTTAGAGCTGGTTTAGGCTCCAGATGGTGTTTTTCTCAGTACACATTACCAGGGTCCCCCATCTCGCTGCACCTTAATCCTCATGAAAAACACAGAATGAAAAAAATATACCAGGGCAAGTATTTAACGGGAAATGTTTGTAACAACTCAGTTATTATTAGCAATGCTCTCTTCATCGGGATGGAAAGTTGTCCCATTCCTTGAATCAAAGTCATGTCTTAAATCTACCAGTCAATAGAAGTATGACTAAACTACCTTATTCATAAACAGACTTCCTGGGAGTAATTCAAATATGAATAAGAGTGCAGTTCTAGGAACTCCAGAGAGGAAAACAAAAGTGAAACTCTGGCAAGCAAATCAATGGGGTAAAATGACAAGGCCTACTGCATCAGCCCTCAGGACGCAACTCCATTTAGAAGGTAGTTACTACCAAAGAACCTAGAGGTTCTCCAAGATTCTGAGAGGAAAGGGACTGTGCCATTATTTTAGAAGTGAGAAGGGCCTGAGATGGTCCAATCCAATCCTAGTGACTTGCGTGAAGCTAATCGTTGAGGCCTCCCATTTAGTGATATCAGTAGACAATAGGCAGCTTCTTTAAACAGAATGACAGAGAAAATTCTGCAGTCCCTAAATTTGCACAATAAATTAATCGCTACTGGGGTTAATCCTCTTCTACGCCAGAGGATGACTAATTCCAGTTCTCGGTTAAATATAGGGTATTAAGAGGGAACAAATCCGTGCGGTGTAAGACATTCCAGAAGAGCAACAGTACAAGAAGACACCTTATTGTACAATAAAGCACTTATTAGTCCCCCAAGTGAAATAGCTCACCAGTTAATGTGGATGATCAAATCATAAGAGTCGATAAAGCCCTGAGACTTCCCACTGCTCTAACGTTACACTAATGAGAAGGGAAATGAGAATAAGAAGAGCAAACACAGCACTGTTTACTGTGTTCCAGGCCTAAGTATGACTTTATTCCTATTCCCACCGACATGCCTAGAGACTCCACGTGGAAGGCTCTGGGTTTTTTTGCCCATTTTATAGATGAAGAATCTGAAAATGGGAGGAGAAAACATCCCATCTATAACCACTGACATATAGAGATATTTATGTCTATACACAGTGTATTTTCCCTTTTTTATCTACTTCATATAATGAAAACAAGCTATTTAATGAGTTAAAGCGAAGGCATCCCATTTCAGTGAGGTCTGGTCATTAAAGTTATGATATACAAATGCTATACGGGATTTCCTAAAAGGCTGGTGATAGAGCTGGAAAATGCATTCCTTTTTGTCTTCCTGGTTTTGTTTCCCAACACCTGCAATATGGAACGGAAATGAGCTAGGAACAGCTTCAGGTACCTTGTAGCATGAGGTGATCCTGAAAATAAAAGAAGTCAGAGCCCAACTGTTGAAAAGGAAGAAAGGTCCCTGGGTTCCAGAATATAGTGGGGACAACATAGAGCCCTGCATGGATAAACTACTTTTCCACGAGAAACAATTTATTTCTGTGCTGTTTAAGCCCATAGTATGTTGTTTTCTGATAAATGCTGCCAGACATAGCTAATCCTTACTAATGTTTTGCTGTTACAGAAAAATGTTGCCAAACAAAATGTTGAAAGCTCCCCCCCAAAAAAATCAATTTATACCTAATAGTCTACTTCACTGTAATTTCTATTTCATCCAGCAAAGGACGTATATTTCATTTCAAGACTGAATGTACAAATTTAAAGATAGACACTGAAGACTGTAATTGTCTAAAGTGCATAATTCTGTTTGGATCATATTTCAGACAAGAAGGTGAGATAGGAAAGGAGCTTAGCGAGGAAAAGACAGCTCTGGGAAGAAATCAGAAATGCTTCAGGTAGTCGACGCTCAGCTTTATGCTGGGCACGTAGAATACAACCAACCAAGAAATTCTACCTATTATTTACGCAGTGACAGATAAAGGAAAATGAGGTGTCGCTCGATAAACAAGCTCTCTCCTAAAGCAGATTTAGACACTACTCATCCCCTTCTTTTCAGCCCTAGAAGCCTGCTTAGCTGGAACTGCAAAATAAATTCCAGCACTCAGAACATTTCAAAGATGAATACTTTTCAAAACTGACTAAGGCTTTATTTTTCTTCACTTTGAAATTGATTCGATGTGCTGTTAAAAGAAAAAGTGATTGATATCTCAAAGAAGAGAGATAACTTTCCACAAATATACAATAGAAAATGTGCAGGTGCTTTAGCTATTAACCATTTCAGCCAAAATGTCATCAAGCCACAAGCAGATCATGTAAAAATTCACTTTCATTGCAGATCGAATTATGCCAAAAGACAAAAAAATATTTATTATTAACCCAGTAGCTGTGATTTAGTCAAATGGCTATAAAAGAGCAATAAAATTTGCTTTGTTTTGTTGTTTTATAAGGCCTTTCAACAAAATAAATGAACTCAGGCAGCATAAATAAAGTGACTGCTTAAAAGTAATGGAAATCAAACTCAGTACTTGGAAAGAAATGTTACATAAGTAGTAATTTAACTTTTCAATTTAGAGCATGTGTACTCACACGTAACTTTCTGAAATGAAGCACTTCAACAACTCACTGTGACTCTCCTTTAGAAGCTAATCTGAAAATCTATAGGAATGACAAAAATATACAGTAGTGCTTGATCTAGCTGCTAAAGAAGCAAAGATGAGTAAATGAGATTGTTTCGATTCAGTGAGTCAACACTGCCTTTCATAAATAGAGGAGCTTGCTCCTCTGAAACTTTTAAATGGCCTTGAAACTGTATTACTAAACGCCTCTTAGGGGAGATAACTGGAGTAAACAGAATAACTCTAAGTATAAATAAGACTAATTTAGTATAGGATGGTTTCATGGTTCTTTAAAGCATTATAATAAACTGAGAATTTAAATGTTCCTATTAATGTTCATTGCCATGAGAACTTCTGAATAATGAGTTAGTGAACGATGCGCCACATTATGCTTCACAAGATCTGGAGAGTCCAGCTCTGGAAAAATTGGATGAATAATTGGTGAATTGACATAAGAGAGGCACTATGGTTGTGGGGGAAAGACACTTCAACAGATGTTTATACACAGATCTGGGTTCAAACTGGCCTAGCAATCAGGACAGACCTTTACCATGCCTAAATCTCAATTTTCTCCTCTGTAAAAATGCAACTACTAATATATAATTTCCTTGATAAGTATAATGGGTAGCTCCTTATACTGCTACTGGAAAATACTTTGTTCCTGATACGGATGACAGAGATTATTGTCATTGTCACTATCATCATTATATCGTTATAACATCCATGGGTATGGTTTTATTATCTAAGTCAAATAAATTATTATTTCTGGTTCACATAAGCTGCAGGCAGATCGGGAGATGGCAGTAAGATTCTTATTATTTCAAAGTAAATTAAAAATAAAACACTAGGATGTTGGGGCCAGGAGACAGTACATGGTTGGAGCACATGCCTAGTAAGTGAATAATCCGGGTTCAGTTCCTGGCACCACATGGGACTTGAGCATCACTAGGTACAGCCCTAGAGAGCCTCAGCACCACTGAATGGCCCGTGTAGCCATGGCACTGCAGAGCCCAAACAGCATTAAATCCTTGGTCCTTTGCATTGAACCACTGGCAACCAGGCCTCCTAAACACCCCGTAGGAGGAGTCTCCAAAATAAACCAGTAATCAAATAAACAAATCCACCGGGATAGACATGATGCAGGACTGCCCTTCCAGTATTCAACTGAAAATGACCTTAATTGACTAAAAAAAATTTTTTTTCAGGAAAGAGCAAAGACCCATTTCACACTTCAGGACAGAAAGATAGATAACTGTTTTTATATCCATGGTGGGAAATATGGTGAAAAATAATCCCTTGGGAATATTTTTAACTCCCATCACAAAAAAAAATACATGTAGCTATTGAAGTTTTGTCATGTGTACTGTCAAAAGGTTAATATCCCGGGGGAGTTTAGAAAAGAGCTGGATATTTTTTAGGATTTGTAACACACCAATTACCATGAGCATTATGGTTTGTAGATAGCAGAAAATGTACATGTGAGAATTCTATTTATAAAAGCATCACTGAGTTGCAACCGCATATAATAAAGGCTCTGCGCATATGGGGCTCCCCCCTGTATCTCCAGGACGGAGCTCACTGTCTATGAACTCAATAAATCTGTTAAATAATGGTTAAATGAATGTTACTGAAACTGAAAGTGACTATTTCCATCATGTTGCGGCAGTCAATGTACATTTGACCAGGCTAAGTAAGACTAAAACTGATAAAAAACTATTTTTTTTCAAGAAATTAGTGATGCATTGTTGTGCTACATTTAGTGTTTGCTTTAAATTTAAAAAAAATGAGCTATCAGGGATGCCTTAAAGAAATGATTCATTAGGAATGACCTATTTGGCTTAAAAAATTACCGTTAACACCACAGAATACTGTTAACCCCAAAGAGAAGGAGAGAGAAAGAAAGCAATTGAGGAGTGAAAAAAATAATATAAATGGGGAAGAGGGCTTGGGTGTCTCAGGTATATTGGCAATATGGGGTAGTGGTATAGCTATAGACCAAATCACACACGCAACACTGAAAACATGAGATCTAAACTACAACCAGAGAACTTGGAAATGTGCTGGTCAAGAGGGCAGTGTGTAGGGAAGGGCGTGAGTGAGAGGGAGCATGGGAACTCTGGTGAAGTGACACTGGTGGTAGAATTGAAACTATTTTGTAATGACCCCTTAGTAGTTGTATTTGATTTGCATTGTCGCATTTATTATAACTTTTTATAGGTGCACAATAATAGTTGATGACACACAATAGCAATCTTACTGAAAAGAAACCCTCATACAAATTTTGGTTCATTTGCAAAAGAGAGAGACTGAGAAATCTCATTTTGATTACAATGTTTTATTAGCATAGACTTCTTATTTTGGGCAAAGTAATTATGCATAGGGTCTAGACACAACAAAGTTAAAACAAGAGGAGGAAAATAAGACAAATGAAAAAGTTTTGACTGCATTTCTTCAGTCAACTACCAAATTCTGATCTAAAAACATTCACCTTTCAAAGCATGGCAAAATTAGCCAAATTTAGGTACATACAAATAATCCGGTCTCGAAGAGTTGTGTTTTTTGTAAAATAGTAACCTTTAAAAATTCCTGATAATGCAACTAGAAAGCAAAGGCTAAACTGATGCCCAATGCTGACTCTTGATATAAGTTCAGACACCAGGTAGCTTCCCCCAGACTCATGAGTCTCACTATGCACCATCCCACAGCAAACTCATCCCTGATCACCTATTAGAAGATCAGCAGCAGCTGCACTATTTTATGTAATAGGGAACCTGGGTATTCAAAAGTATTGAGGGAAAAGAAATAGAAGCTTGGCAGCTGTGTACCAAGGGCCCCACCCTTTAACTGTGTAATAAAACCTCATCTGTGGCCTTAACAGCTGGCAGGTGGCTGCCACAAAGTAAATAAAACAAGGCCCGAAAAGAGACGGAGAGTGTATGTAGAAGAGAGCCAGAGTTGGGAGGCGAGACAGCATCAGAGAGAAGAGCTGACGAATTAAGAAAAGAAAGAGAAGTGAAAAGAAGTAGCAGCACATAGTATGCTGACAAGCCATGGCAGGAACTACTCAGAGGAACCACACTCAGAGGACCATAGGCGTTTATCACACACACCAAAAAAAACTTTGCTGTAATAACGTTAAAAACAGGAAGATGCTTTTGACCAGTGCTATGATGATCACTGTGCTTCTGGAAAAAATGTATTTTGAGACCAACAACATTCACAAGCACCGATTTACTGAACCATCCCACACTGATGTCAGCCACGTGCCACACACGGGGTTAGGAACAAAGAAAGGCATGGACACTATGGCAATGCTACTTGTGGTAAACTTGCAGGGCAGTAAAGAAAGACGGGAACTCTGCTGAGGACAAGACCTGCGGACGATGAGTAGGAGGAAGAGGTAGACTGCTAGCACTGTAGCACTGTCGTCCCATTGTTCATCCATTTGCTCGAGCGGGCACCAGCAATGTCTCCATTGTGAGACTCGTTACTGTTTTTGGCATATCAATACTCCACGGGGAGCTTGCCAAGCTCTACTGTGCAGGAGGGAATATATTCGGTAGCTTGCCGGGTTCTCTTAGAGGGATGGAGGAATTGAACCCGGGTGGGCCACATACAAGACAAACGCCCTTCCCGCTGTGCTATTGCTCCATTCCAGGTAGACTGGTAAGTTTCATAAATCGGGGTGAACACTCCAATTCATGGAGAATGGCTGGGACCAGACAGGGGAGGAATATTTTTTTAAGGCAATTCAGGAAAAGAACAGCACCTGAAAAGATATAAAGAGCATGATAGATGGGACCGGGAACTGTCTTGAGAGACAGGTGAAAGGATTTGCTGAGCAGAATTCCAAGCTCAGCCAAGACTAAAAACCTTTACATGTGTAACAGCAATGATCCGCTGGTCTGTGTGATTTTTCTCTAGAAGTCCTTGACATTCTGGCAAAGAAAGCAGAAATAATGATGGCAAAGCTGAATGTGCTTGCACAAGAAATGCGTAAGAATAAAATAGACAAAACAAGAATGCTCAGGGCAATCTCTCCTTCTCTCTTGCAAAAGCCACCTATCAGTTTGAGCAGAGTAAAGGAGAAGATTATGTGGAGAGTGATCCTTTATTAAATCCTCTTCTTTTCTCTAAACAAACTTTAACTTGAAAAATATATGGAGCGGGGCTGGAGTGATAGCACAGAGGGTAGGGCATTTGCCTTGCATGTGGCCAACCCAGGTTCAATTCCCAGCAACCCATATGGTCCCCTGAGCACTGCCAGGAGTTAATCCTGAGTGCAAAGCCAGGAGTAACCCCTGAGCATTGCCGGGTGTGGAGCACCAAATAGATGGTTGCAACTATGGCATATTCGAAGCTAGCCCTGGAAGCCTCTGACCATTGCTGATCAAGCCAGATGACCTGAGGTGAATTCTGCACTGTAGGCCTAGCTGGTCGAGTATCACAGGGAATAACCCCTGAGCTGCCAGAGCAAAGAATGGTAGGATTCCCCAAAAAGAAAAGAAAAGAAAAGAAATGTATACAGCAGGAGTCAGAGTGATAACTTGGTAAGGCATTTGCCTGCAGGTGGCCTACGTGGGTTCAATCCCTCGCATCCCACATTGACCGCCGAGCACTGCCAGGAGTAAGTCCTGAGCACAGAGCCAGGAGTAACCCCTGAGCATTGCCAGGATTGATCCAAATACAAAGAAAAACAAAGCATGGCAAAGGAAGCAAAGGTGAAAAAATGTGTAAAAATATTCAATTAAAAATGTTAAAAGATGGGATGGAAACTAAGGAGAGTATTAATACAAAGATTAAGTGAAGAATTCCAGGATGCCAAACTTTCCAACTATTATTCAATGGTGCTATTATAGATTGTAGCTCCGTCTCCGACAGAGTCCATAGGCTCTACCAAGTTTGAAGCTGTGTTTCTATGGGGGCTGATTCCATCTGTGTGTTCCCAATTACCAACTCATGATACATCCGCTCCATAGCACGAAACCCAAGAATAGGTTTTATTTGGCGATATTTTTGAATATATTTTGTTATAGCACAATAACCCTAAAAGATTAAATGCTGGCTTTATTTTCTCAGTATTATAGGTTTAAACTCCTATGATATAAAAGAGAAAAACATTCAGATATTTACACTTGCATAATTAGGGTTAGAGAGAAATATCCTTTTTATGGTTTTTATCACTCACATACTTATTTAGGCCTCAGAGAAAAAGAAAAATGAGCTTTGCAATTCTCTATAATATTATTAGAGTGGCTTTTATTTCTAGTCCATGAAAGGGGCATTTACATCATTAAAACACTTTTACAAGGATACTAATCTCCAGAGAAAGATGACCAAAATGCTACCCTAATTTCCAATCTGTTTTCTGATAAGTAAATCATAATTCCTCGCCTTTCATCATATTTACTACCTTACAAGACAGTAACTAAAGACAGTTAATAAACTTTCACAGCCAAACATCTCACACTAAAATCTGTAACCTACAAACATTTACTCTATAAAATATGATAATTTGTTTTCATACCAGCAAATGGTCCTAATCCTTGTGTTCTGTCGATGACATGTACTTAAAACTGCCAATCCAAATTTACCTTCACTAGAGAGAAAAAATTCATAAGCCCAAGAATAATAATTCATGTAAATATATTAGTAGTAAAATAAAACAAATTAAATCAACCTCAATAGTGATGTTAGTTTTATTAGAATGCATAGGTGAATGAATGCCCCTCAATTTATTTTATGATGACAGTACTAAAACCCACCATGGATTTCATTCACAAGTCAGACGGAACAGTCTGGTAATATTATTTGCCAAATATTTTTACTGATACAAACAGGAGTTAATTTTCTTTAACTGTCTCTGAAGAGGAACAAAAATGGACATTACTTTTCCTAAAAATCAAAATGATAGCTTTAACAAAAACCCCATGTTAGAACTTAAGTTGGTTTATTCAAGTATTTAAAAAAAGCTATCATTTAAATCTTTTTTTTTTTTTTTTTTTTGCTTTTTTGGGTCACTCCTTGCTATGCACAGGGGTTACTCCTGGCTCATGCACTCAGAAATTACTCCTGGCGGTGCTCAGGGAACCATATGGGATGCTGGGAATCGAATCCGGATCGGTGGTGTGCAAGGCAAACGCCCTACACACTGTGCTATAGTGCTATGGCTCCAGCCCCTATCATTTAAATCTGAAATTCATTTCTATTCAGACATAAAGCCTTTAGGGAATCCTAATCCCTTCTGTCATGCATAATCTTTTACTCCCAAGAGAAGAACATATCAGACAATCTTTTCATTCAGTGATCCTCGTGGCCTAGGGTTACAGCGTGGGCCTGAAAGCCTATCACGGAGATCTTCATTCCTCAGTTTACAAAGAAAAAGATATCAAAGGACATAGCTTGTCTATGAGCTGGGTCTTTTTGCTCTTGATCTAGATCATTTTTTTTTTGTGGAAAAAATTCAGAAAACCATTCGACTGAATGTCAGTCCACAGCTTCTAATTGCAGCCACCCATAATAGAGTACACAGTTCATTTCCTCTTCACACTTGAATTTATTTCCCATTTGCTTTAAACTCCCCATACCAAAGACAAAGGAGTTAACAAAGGTCTTAGCCGATGTACCTAGTTAAATTATACTCAAATTAGAAAGTTTATGCCTAATATCACCGATTTCACCTGTAAGCATTTTAACAATTCCCTTATCAAACCTGTTCCTTGTGAATGTTCTCTTGGTATTCTGTACTGGTTAGAGCATATGTATTGTTTCCTTACTTGCTTACTAATAAGACCGTTAAGAACCTGAGACCGTTCAAAAATTAAAATTCACGGTCTTTAATGTTAAATTATTAAAATTGAAGATTTTATTTATAAAGTATGAAGAGAATGACAGTCTGTAAAAATGAAATCATCACATATACTTTATTTACCCAACAAATAAGAGCACATTCCTAACAGTGCAGAAGAAACTGTTAGCCAACAGCCTTCAGGCAGCGATAACGTGTGCACTGGGGATTTCTATGTATTTTCTGCACTGCTAGCTATTATGTTCATGAAAAATGCATGCAACTGTTTCATTGGAAAGCTCCTCACTAATATACTGAGGCTCTGATTTTCTTGGAATTTTAGATATTAATTTCATGCTTATACATAGATGGGAGTTTAATATTTAAAATAACATAAATGCACTATCATGCAAATATACATCAATGTGTGAATTAGTAGAATAAAATAAAAACTGCAGAAGTACTCTAATGATGGTACACATAATTCCTTGTGGCAATTAACAATTCCATGTGTTTAAGAAACAGTGAATTACAACTTCATTGGTCTGGAAGACATTCATTCACTTCATTGAACAAAGACTTACTCAACAGCTACTCCTGCACAATCCTCTGCAGTGACTGAAGGTCCAGCAATGCAATGAAACAGACACAATCTCCATCACCATGGATGTTACAACTAGTGCAAAAATCCAAATGTGTGAAAAATCACTAGCAAAAACTTTAAGAAATGTCAGTCTGTTGACCAGTAAATGAGGAATAAGGTAAGGAACCATGCTTTACATTGAAACCGTATATCTAAATTTTTTAAATATGTAATCTAGAATGATGTAAAAATAAAAAACTGGTCCGGAGTTTGGAAAAGAACCTGTCAAGAGCAGATGAATGAGACAAAGCCAGGCGGATGATGCTGTTGCAGGAGGGGATGGTCATATTAACCATGTGGAATAGAAAGCAAGGTGTTTTATAATAGATAGCACAGCAGTAGGGCATTTGCCTTTCACGTAGCCAACCCGTGTTGGGATTCCTCGGCCCCTCTCTCGGAGAGCCCAGCAAGCTACCGAGAGTATCGCGCCCTCACGGCAGAGCCTGGCAAGCTACCCGTGTCATACTGGATATGCCAAAAACAGTAAGTCTCTCAATGAGAGATGTTACTGGTGCCCCCTCAAACAAACTGATGAGCAACGGGATGACAGTGACATTCTGATTCCATATTACATTGATTGCATAACAAATTCATTTAAAATATATCATATATTACAGAATATAAGAATATAAATATGCTTTTCTCAAAAAAAGACAAAAGTAAGCAAAATATGGGATTGTAAAATCCTAAATACTACAAGAATTGTGCATTTGATTACACTTCTGTGTTCACAAGTAAATGTATACATGTGAAGCTGTAACTAGGCAATAAATATGGTGATTTTTATTAAACTATACGAAACATTATAGCTAAAAGTGGAAAATGATGGAAAAGATATTACTTCTATTCAAGTTGTAGATTTTTAAATACTTCAAAAATTTAATAAAAATCATAAGATTTTCTCTTAGTAAAATCAGTCCTGAAATTAGAATTTTCATGCCACATATAATGTTGCTGAAACAGATAATGATGAAAGTGATCTTCACATAGTGATGTCTAATTCAAGAATACATATGCTGTCCAATTTTCTGATAAGTAAAACATCCATGTCTCTTATTTAAGACCTAATAGAATTCATTTTGAAAAACACAATATCTTCTAAATTATTTACCCTAAATATTCATAAAACTATCATAAATATCTTAGTCATAATTTTTAAAACATCCTATCACTTTACTCATCCCTAAATTATTTCTATTTTTAAGACCAAATACAAAATGTATTTGTTCCATTAAACAGTTTAGCAGATTATTGCTAGAAGTGTAGACTCACAATAAATCTTATAGTAAAAACTTTTTATATTAATTTTGCCAAGTTACTAATCAGAAAATTGTCATATATGTAAATTTTATTTTTGCATAAAAGAACAAAAATAGTTTTCACATAAAGATATATACCTGAAAGATGTTCTACATCTATTTTGAGATATATGTTTTACTTTATTTGCAAAAAGTGGAATTTATACATATTGAACTCATAGAGGAAAAGATTTCTATACACATGTAAGAAAATCTTGCAAGATCAATCTCTGCATTACCCCCAGTTAGGTTAAACTGAAGTGGCCTTAATATCTTTTGATAGTCAACTAAATACACTTAAGTAAACAGACATTTCAAACACCCATTTCCTTATGAACTCATTTATTAACTAACTTATAATTCTAGAGTAAAACAGCTCTAGCATATTTAATTTTCCCTATTTTCAATTTAAAAGTTACCTGAAAATTCTATTTGCTCTTCGTGCTAAAATTTTACGAATAAATTCAAGCACAAAATGAATTATCCTAAAAATTAAGCAATATGCCTTGCTACTGTGTTGTTACTGTTATTTTTTATTCTGAAAATATACTTTGCCTTATTTGCTACTTCTCTCTGTATTTAAGTAAGCGGCCATAGAGGGGATAGAGATTAAGACAATCAGTTATTCAAGTCACTCAGTATAAATGTTCTATTTGATGACTCCTGGGAGACAGTAACATCCATAGAAACATGTGTAAACACTGACCCAGGAGTTTTTAAAGATGCCTTCAAGTTCTTCAAAAATTCTAAGGAGGATCGTGCCTCTCCCAGAACTAGTCCTAGTGAGAATTGCCTCTTTGCTGGCCAAAGTCTCATCATGCAGATGTGTGATATACTTTAATTAAGCAGTCAGCCACAGCTTGGTTTCTCACTACAAAAATCACCTGATTTTCTCTGCCTACAACCCAAACTTGTAGTATCTACCATACCATCTTTACTCTCTCCCTTCATTCCGTCTCTGTCTGGACAAATCAATTTTTATTCTCAAAATAATGTTGAAAACAGGAAGTGCTACTAAATTAAGCACAAGTCGGAAAACAGCATTCTGGACTTTTTGAGAAAAGTGGATGTGCAAACTAAGAATAAATAAATGAGAATTTACTCCGTTACAAAAATAATATTTCTGTCCCATTAGAAATGTTTAAGTAATCTGAATAAAACAGAAATATTCATAGATATGATAAACATATAGTGTGTTTATATTAAAAATTAATACTAAAATTAATATTAAAATGTTAAAATTAATATAAAAATTTAAAGGTTTTCCTCCATGAATCCTCAATTTGTTCAAAGGCTTTCAGTGCCAGAGAGGAAGTACTTAAATAATTCCTAACCTTCCTAAGAAAACTCAAAAGAGGAAATGTAAAGAAGACACAGAAGCCTATTTGCTGCCACATTTAGTTTGTGTTCCTGTACTATAAGAACAAATGCTAATTACTGTTCAGCCCTAATGCTAATCTCAGCATCTGCTAATTAAAAGATCACATCTTCTGCAAAGTCAGCATTACCATTCAAATGAAAACATTAATCAGTTTGAAAAATTCAAAATCAATCAGCTGAAAGGAGAAAGTTGTCGGGCTCCGATGAATGAGTTGGTGTCCATGCAAACGGGGGTGCAGAGGCGCTCCTACCCACTTACAAGCCTCGGTGGCTCAGTCGCATCCCTGGAAACAGGGTTGGACCCTGTGTTTACTGCTGGTCTGCACTTCACCCTAAACACTGGAGATACTTTTGGCTTCTTTGTTCCTTTGGAGGAGGAGGCTCCCAGGCAACGCTCAGGAGGCCCTGGAACCCCACTGGTGATTCTTGGCCAACCAGGTTAGGGTATGATGGGAGACTCCATGGAGGAGAAGGGCGCAGGCCCTGTGACATCAGAGATCAGCCAAATCACTCTGGAGACACCTGGGCTCTTTCAGGAGTACTTGTGGGCGTCCACCTTTGCACCCAGTGATGCTCGGGGGACCATGCGGTGTCAGGGATCAAACCATGGTCAGCCACCAATGAGGCATGTGCCTTAACCTGTGTTCTCGCTCTCTGGCCCTACATATAATTTTTATATAAAATGTCACAAATTTTCCAACCCTTAAGAGAACTTGTTCGACGTTTCATGTACCAGAGATGTGATTACTGGCCAGATTTTTAAAATAGATGTTGCAGAGTTTTCAAAAAGCTAATACAACTTAGTAAGATGTTTCCAGAATACTAATAACTGCAGAAAAGCTCAGCTGCACTAATTATTTCACAGCTTTTTCTTTTTTTCTTCTTTAAATCTAACTGATGAGTGTAACTTTTTTGGTTCTTATCAATATACAGAACATCTAAGGTGCAGACTGGGGTTATATTTCAGGCAAAAACAGTTTCTCAGGTTTACTGATGGATTTGTCATGAACAAGACTTTTGAATTTTCTAAGTGGTTACATTTTCCATTGCATCCTCTCTCCTTCCTACAGAGCAACAGTCTATGTTAGTGAAAAGAATAGTTAAACTACCAACAAAAATCCATCCCGCAAAACTAAACATGTGCAAGTATATAGATGATAGATAGCAAAGATGTGTGACATTTTATGCAATATTTTTAATTTTTTAAATTAAAAAAATTAGCATGCATAAAATTCCCAGCATGCCCAAATGAATGAATACTTGGAAATAGGAGAATTTTCAAATCTAATTTCTTGTTCCATGAAGCAGTAGGGAAAATAAACTTAAGTTATTTCATACTAGTCAGAAAAAGCCATGTAGCAAAATATAAAACTATACACTCTGAACTGTAAATGAGCTTATAATGCACTTATCACCTTGAAAAATAAATAAATAACTTATGAAAGTTCACATGTAGACCAAACACAATAATGTAGTAGTATCTAAAATAGAAAGTTAAATTCATAGCCATGTTTATATAACCAGATAGAAAGAACACAGGCCTGGACAGATTTACAATAATGATTTCATCAGGCAGTAAAAGAGTTTTGATATATATACCACACTAAGGAAATTTGCCCTTAATTCACTTTATTGAATTAAAAAATACATAATACTTTTTTCCAAAACAACTTCATGTGACAATTGTAGGGAATTATTACTAGAGTATATCGTGTTTTCCTTATATGAAATAAGACAAACAAGAACCTATTTATCTTGCACTGACCTCTACTCACGGAGACTAAAAATCACTAAAGACAGCACAGCTTGCTCTCATAATATTGCTTAAAACACATTTTCGGAGCCAAAGAGCTCAATGGGCTGCAGGCATGCTTGCATACCAAAGGTCAGGGCTAGATCCCTGACAACATACAGTGCCCCCAAAACCACAAAAAAAAACCCAGCCTCTTCATCTCTGAGCAGGAAGTACCCAATAGCACTTTTGGGTGTCACCCACAAACCAATATTAATTAGCTGCTTCAGGGTATTAATATTTATGACCCCAAAAGGTGCATTACTAAATTAGCATACACATATAGTAATAATACTTTAATATAATGACAAAAGTAAAGGGGGTTTTAAACGATGTATCCTCTTATCTTCATAACACATATAAGAAAAAATATTACTTGAGTTTTCCAAAAAATAAGATATAGGGGTCTGTTGCAAGTCTATGGCTCAAAAGAGTAGAACATACGCCTGGCATGTACAAGATAAAGGCTTAGATACCCTGGGCACTGCAGGGCATAGCCCTAGTGAACCCCCACCCACTAGCGTATTCCAAGAACCCTCTGAATCATCTGACCTCAGGAGCTGTCCACACTGCTGGATGTCACCTTTATTTATTTATTTTTTTTTAGGACTGTAAGATTCTCATCATTGACCACATTCCAGAGAAGAGTTCGTTTTCACATACTTGGAAAAACTGCTGAAGGCAACATACCTAGAGGGGCAATAAAGGACCACTGGAGAAGTAGGGAACCTATTCACCATACCCAAACCTCCAAGAGACTGGGAGACATGAAAAAGAATAGCAGCTTACCACTTTGCCAGGAAAACTAACCTTTTTCGGGGGCCATGATATTAGAGACTCAGCCATCTGATAGATCAATCCCTTAGGCTTATTTTAGTGAACATCAAGAAGAACTGATTATGGTCTAAGTATTTAAACACCTCTGGAGTCACGTTATCTACTCATGTCAGTGATGGACTTAGCAATAAAAATACACCTGTGCTTTATGCATTCCGCATTCATCACTGGAGAACTTTTCCATCCTTTCTTCTCAGTTTTGCAGAAAATACTCTGGTCCACAAGTTCTAATACATTGCAATATAATTCTGTAATTGTATGTGTTTAATTGGTAAAGCTTTAGACAACCAATCATATTGAAAGAAAACATTTTCCATTAAAAAAATTAACCAAACTATGTTTGGACCATAGGTTATGAGGTAGTGACCAACTTTTGTAATGCTCATTTTAATGATCAAAAACACAGCCCTATGACTACATAGTACAGTTCAGTTCACTACTACATATCCACTGAATGCAAACTGCATCTCAGCAAGGCACAATTTTGTGGTGTGAATCGGAAGGCTGAAATATCATTACATTTGCTGATTGCCAACTACCACTAGGAACTACCACTTGCTTAGGTAAATATGAACAAACTCAGTCGCATATTGCATCCAGCTATAAGGGAGCTATTCCCATGCTCACATAAAAAGCTAAACTCTTCTATTCCTTCTCTTCCGGAAAAATGCTCTTGGTAGCCGTTCCCTTTGCCATATGTTCCCTTCTGATTGATGGCTGCAGCTCAACCAAGTTTCAGTGTCTCATCTCTTCACTTGGAAAGTAAACTCAATGCCAAGCAAAAACTAACCCTCACAACTAATGGTAATTCTTTGGACACCTCCAAAGTCTTCTCTTTCTCCACAACAATGGGGAAGATCATTTCGACTTGCCTTCTGTTCTTACCCACTTCTCATTCAATCACCAACTACCTGGGATTATCTGTTAGGTAACACCACTCCCACTAAAATTACTCCGAAAAGGTCATTAATTACATATGAAGGAGAACTTTTGAAGCATGCTCTTTGCTTTCATTTTTTCATTAATTATAATGTTTTCATTAATTGTAATGTTTTTCTGCAAAGCATTTTAACCATCCTTCCTTTGTCTAGTATCTATCATAATTCCTTTGTCTAGTATCTATCATTATTTTCACAATTCCTTTGTCTAGTATCTATCATTATACACTAGAGTTGCCCAAAGACTTAACTGAATCATATCCTATGACTCTTTCTGGTAAGTAAAAATCAATACCTTCCCTTCACACACCACGCAAAAATTCCAAATTCTCTTTCATCTATGTCAAATTGTCACCAAATTCTATAACTCTATATGTAAAATATATTCTTCTGTAAGAAAAACAGATGTACTATACAAAATGTTGTGTCTTTCCCATTCATCCACTGATAATTTCCTAAGACTAGACATGACATCACTGTTTAGTACATTTAGCCAAGTAAACAACCTTTAAGTAATCCTAGATTTTTTTCTTTGAACTCTCCACTTCTAATTTAATCATCATCTTCTGAATATCTTACCTTCTTAGAACTTCAGACATCAGTGCACATCTCACCATCCCCAGTACTACTGGTAGTAACTATCATTCTTAATAGCTTTTCAAGTAATTTCAATGGACTACAGCACTCCATCCAGGCCTCACCCCTTTAACTACAATTCCAAACTTCTTAACTGTGCCAAAGCCAGATTTAAGCTGCTACATTGCTCACTCGTTTTAATCTTCTGAATTCTCAACTCCTCCTAATAATCATACCCATAAGAGAGAGCATGCTTGATTGTGTGCGCATATGTGGCAAACTGACAAAAATAGGCTGAACAGACATACAGCAGGCAGGGAGCTTATCTTGCATGTGGCCACCCTGGGTTGAATCTCCACACACCCAATATAGTTCTCTGAGTGCCAACAGGAGTAATCACTGAACACAGAAGTATTCAGAACTGACTAGATATGTGTGTGTATATATATATATAGTATAATTTTTTAAATATCATATGTGTGTATGTATATGGATACAGAGATATTACAATGATTAAGGCACTTTTCTTGCACACCACTGACCCCAAATCTGTCCCAAGCACTGCATATGAACACCAGAATGCCACCAGGAATGACCCTGTAGCACAGAGACAAGAGTGAAGTCTGATCACTGCAGGTGTGCTTCCCCACATCTCCATGAAAAAAGAAACGGGGGTTGAGTATGTAGCTCAGTGCTACAGCACTTGCCTGGTACCTATCAGGCTTGGGGTTGATCACTAGCTCCGTAAAAATAATGATAGTAATGATAATAATGGTGATAATATCCGGCTTCCACACCACATACTATCCAGATGTCACAATGCAGCATCTGAAGCAGGAAGAAAACCGATTTCAACTCCTCTGCTTACTGGCCTGACAAAAATGTTTAAAAACCAAAGAATGATTACTGAAACAACAGACTGACACTTCGGTGTCAACAGATAATTCTCACTTTGACAGTTTGGGGACAAACCATAACCCAAGACACAAATTTTATCCTGAAAATAAGTTTAACGGAGTATATAACAATATTCTTCCCTGGCAAAAATCAGTACATGTACTACTGCTACAGGGCTCATACCATACCATATACAAGGATTCCCAAGTAACAATATTTTTAGCTTGCAATAACTCCCTACACTAACAGTAGAGTGGTAACGTCGTTTAGGTAATACTGAATATGTAGTTCCATGTCTCAGAATAATTGGCAGGAATTATCAGACTCTATCACTTCCAGTGTCAAGAGACAATTTAAATTTGATGCTGCAACTTGAGGGCGAGCCCTTGCTTTCATGCAGATGACATGAGACTCTCGTCTGCAACTTGATATCAGAATTGATGCAAATAGAAGAAAAGTCAGATGTATCAAGTATGGTAGCAAATCCACTTTAAGATATGATGAACTTTACATAATTTTTTTCAAAAGTTAATGCCTCAAAAGATTTTTTCCCATCCTATAGAGACTGTCTTCAGTGTGTGACTGAGTTTCATAACCAAAGCAAGGCAATTCTGATGATCTCTTCTCCTCAATCTATCAGCAAAAATTGCTTCATCTCTTATTGGTATATTAAAGCATTCTCTAACAACTGTCATGAAAATTCTATGATTTACCTATGGAACAGCACTCATATCCATTGCTATAAATTATGGATCACAAGGCACAAACAGAAATTAGGCAAAGGAAGTATGCAGAGAAATATTTTTATCTTAATTATTTTCCAATGTCTGTTCAATTTTATATCTGAAATTAATTTTAACTTATGTACATTTTAATGAAGCTAAACTTTCTTATCCATTCTGAAATCCTTCAAGTCTCTATTCAAATCTAAATTTAATTGCACGTCTGTTTTTTTTTTTGGCTTTTTGGGTCACAATTGGCAATGCTCAGGGGTTACTCCTGGCAGTGTTCAGGGGGACCCTATGGAATGCTGGGAATTGAAGCCGGATCAGCTGCATGCAAGGCAAATGCCCTACCCGCTGTACTATCGCTCCAGCCCGTAATTGCACTTCTTATTTAAAATGACACCTGCCTTTATTTTCTCCCACCTATTCAATCTATTCTCATCATCTTTTTTTTCTATTGCAGATTTTACATTTCACAGAATAATGTCATTTATGAAGTTGACTTTGTATCATATATGTATGCTTTCTCCCTAAAAATCATTGTTTTAGAACAGGGATCTTTTGCTGTTCATAAATGATCTCAAGCAAGCAGACAAGTATTTGTCTTTGAATAAGCACTCAAATTACATAATTATTGAATATTAAATATATTTTAATTAAACTCTATCACTCCTTCACTTGATAATAAGCATTATAGGTATCTAAGATGAATATGTACTTATGAAATGGAAACATTCCCCTGTAATCACCGCAGCAATAACCCCATTAGATCTCCCCTGCTATTTGGATTGGCCCCAGAACTCTGCTCACTCTTCTTCGCCAGGGATTATGAGCTCTAGTCTTAATCGCCTTCTGTCTGCCACAGCAAAGGAGCACATGGACATGGGCCACTTGACTAAGCCAGGCATCACCAAGGCTCTTATGCCAAGACCGTTATTGTTGATTGTTCCTGAGTACTGCAATAAGTTTTCTTCACCAACACAAAAACTCAACCTTGCGTCTGTAAAACTGAAGACTTCGAGTGATAAATGCAACTCAAAAAAAAAAAAAATACTGATACTGTCTTATCTTAGCACTATAGCCTGGGAAGAACGGAACATGTCTTACGACAAATGAGAAAAAGAAACAAAATGGTAAAAGTTGGATATGGTACAAAGGGTGGGAAGAAAAACATGCCTTATCAAGGGAGAGGACAGAAACACAGAGAAGAAAAGCAAATGCCCTTTCCTATAGAAATTCAGAAATTTCAACCCTATTTCATTCATGTCCTACTGCAGAAATAGATGCATGGTTCTAAGTGTAAGTTTGTATATGGAAGCAGTAATAAGAGTCTAAATTTATGAATTAAACATCATTGTTGCTTGCAATGTTTTCCGTTTTCATTAACATATTCAAATAAGCCAAATCACAGCTTTTTCATGATACATTTCACTACTAATGATAAAATAAGCATGTTTTAAAAATCTCTAATTTAATAAGAAGGAAACAAACACATAATTCTGCACTAAAATGACTGTATAGTACTATCGAGGAGTGGTCATTATATATACTCAAGCTGACACAGTGGCAACAAAATCACCCTGTTAATTACAACTCTGGGTAAGCCGTGGAGTGAGTGACAGTTCCACAATACAGAAAGTCTCCTTTGGCTCCACTTGGCTATTCTTGCAGCCCTCAGTTACACTGATGGAGGCTGAGTACCTGTCTCTTCACATAAGACTTTGAGTGTCTTTTCCTATCATAATAACTGTGTATCTTAAAACGCATAATCTAAGTGACATGTCTCAGACCACTTAACCCTTGTAAAAGCCTGATATTCAGGTGTCATCAGCAGCCTATTTAAAGGTGCATAAACATATTTTTCACAGTGACATCTGTAAGCAAGTGATGACACTGAAATTCAAGCCTATGCGAATAGGCTAGGACATCAATACTCTCATTAAATCCAGGTAAGAATATGGAACACATATAAAATAATGAATCACGCATTCAAAGGCAAGCATGATTCCGGGTGCTTCGTACATACTGACATCTCATTGATCTGGACAGAAACCCAGATTTTGTTTTCAGACCAGGAAGCAGTGGCTCTAGGATTGTATTTACTTGCGTGAGGCAAGTCTCTGTAGAATCTTTCTCATCTCTCTGCCACTGCGTCTCTCGAAAGTTTCCTTCATTTTCTCCTTCCAAAACTAGCAGTCACATTTGGCATTGTAATCACTGACACGGTTCTCATTATCTCTTCAGTGTTGCAACTCGGGCACAGTCAGTATAGCATGTTACCTGAGACTATAAAAGCCTTTCATGAATTTATATTTATCATGTATCATGTACATTTAAAACAAAACCAAGAATACTGATAGCATTTGTAGAAAAAAGAAGACAACAGCTATTTAAAAACATAATAAAATATTTGAAAAGAAGTAAGAGCATCCATTAAGTCCTGCAAAGTATTTTGCTTCTTTATTTTTTTATTTTTTTGTTTTCTGGTCTTTGCGACAAACTCCTTACCTGCAATCCTGGGTCTGGTTCTGCACACCGTTATAACCATCTCCTTAAAGACACCTTCATCCTATCCTCATTGTGTTGGGCCACTTCATGCTGAAAGATTAGTGCAATTTGCTCTGGCTTGGCTTGGACTGGATTAGGCTAGCTTGGTTTCGGTTCTGGACTGGGTTGCTTTGGGTTGGGCTGAGCTAGGTTCTTCCAAGGTACTAAGAGAACGGGAAGTCTCTAACACAATGCAAGGCCCAAGGGTGGGGGGCTGCTAAAGCCACGCAGTGCTAGGCGCTACCCGGGCCTCTACAGAGCTGCTTAGGTGCCTCCAGCACCACACCCAGCAGTGCTCAGGGAGCCTCTAGGGCTGCACAAGTGATGCTCAGGGAGCTATGCACTTCCCAGATCAAACCTGGGTCAGGTCAGGGCTCCACAAAAGGACTTTTGCCTCAGTTTCCTCAATATAAAAAAATTACCGATTTGCACCGATGGACACCTGTGTGATGCATAAGTCTGTATCTCTGCTTCCTAGTCACTCTGCCCGGTTGTTTTGGTTTTGGTTTTGGTTTTGGTTTACACATGACAGTGGTGCTGGGAGGAACATGTGGTAACTGAGCTCCTTACACAAAGCATGTGCCACAGCCATCACTATCATCAGTCCACAGCGGTCTCTTTCTGCAGGAAGCTAGACTCCTGTTGAAAATTAAACTCTTGGAAGACAATATGCAAGTTCCATAAGTCTGTAAGTCGCAAGAAAATAATAGGTGGATGGGTATTCTTGTTCAAAAGTAAGATGTTTCTAAGAGTAGAATGTTTATATTTGGCATTCAGTATGTTGTTTGGGATTTGGAATACTATTTATTATTGACTTGGAATTTTTTTCGAGCACTCCATAATAGCAGTAATCTTATAATCTTCAGTAAACAATAATCTTCTAATCTGTGCAGCAGGGTAAATATTTTTCAAAAGATTACAGAATTTTTATTCAACAGATGCCTTGGCTAAACAGTAATATCAAGCACAACAAACAAATAAACTATACTGTGAAGGAAATGCTTTAAACCGTTTATAAAATATCTTTCTTTCTCATGATTTCTTAGTAATATATACTATTAAGCCTATGTAATAAATCTTACATTTGTTCTGAGTTTTTGTTTGTTTTTTGCAGAATCCAGGACTTCACATACACAAGAAAAGTGCTCTAACACGAGCTACATTTACAGGTCCACCATGACAAAATTTTGATATACAAAGACTGTAAAATTTGGAACATTTGCAGTATCTCAGACTGCTACTAAGGACTTGCTTCATGACAAAAAAGTCAAACTAATCTTGATTATCAAAAGGTCAAATGCAATATAACTAACAATAACAACAGCAGAATTGGCTACCAATCTGAAGAATTCATCATGTGCCTAGAACGTCTGAACTTGAAGAAGGTCACTAATTCTTTCCCCCTTTTCTAAGCAATAAAATTCCTTGAAACTAAATTTTGTTCAAGGTAGATATGTGTAGGATTAGAATATTACTATCTTCTCTAAGCACCCTTATAATAATGGGTATAAAAGGAATTTTATGTCTCACTATCATCACAATATTCCTTTGCTAGTTTTAGACTACTTGTCTCTGAGTTTACTGTTGCAAGACTTAAAAATACAAAGCAAATCTCTGTTGGTTTAAGGCCCTTTAGGTATATTTGCATATGTCATCTTACTTGTATCTTCACATTGTTGAATTCAGCATTATTTTTAATTCTAGAAATCTACTTAAAAATAAAATGTCTTCATAATATTATCTTTACAATGGTAGTAAGGGAAAGCTTAATGAAAGTCACCATTATTTTATAGCTTTCTTCTTTTTCTCATTACGATATTACTAATAATTTAATCCATTTCTGTACCTCTCTTTAATTCCTTCCATAACTGGTACGCGTGCCTATCTGCTGAATTTTAATAACATGTTTCTATATTTCTAAACTTTTTCGAAAATGAGTTAAATCTCTTATTTATCTAAAATGAAGATAAACATAGACCAATAGTAAGAAAATAATAATAAAGGCAATGCTTCTACTGCTAATATGAAAATAGAAAATTACAGTGTTTTAAAATTCAAATACAAAAAATCCTTTCTAGCCAAAACTTTAAAAACATTCTGAACCTAACCATGTCTAGATAGGACTACCAAATAATTCTTCTCATTGCTTAATTAATACCTATTTGAAAAATTTACTTCAAATTTTGTTTGCTCTCCAAATCCATATAAGACACTGTATAGCAATTCATTATATATAAACAGGTAAACAAGACTTTACTACATGCATAAGCCCAGATACAATCATTGACCACGCTGAGCATGTCTACAGACCACAGGCCTGTTTACAGGTTAGATCTTGCTTTTCTTCTACATGAAAATCTCCCTCCAGGAAACCCACATGATTTTCACTTGCAAAAGAGAACAAAGAAAAATAGAAAAGAAACCTGCCCTCAAGAAGTTAACAATCTGTTAACTACCCTTGACAAGGTAAGAGGAATTTAATTAATGCTGCTGCTACTGCTTAAGATCAGACAGAAAGACAGATGTGTCCGCGTAATAGGTTCTTGAACAGATTAAGAACTCGGGGAGGCCTTTTACAAATAATCCAAGTTTTAATCCATCAGGATTTGCCATGCTTGTAAGGACCTGTCAGAGGCTGGGACTTACATGGTAAAGCACATGCCATGCACTCCTTATCCCCACAAGCTCGTCTTCATGTGGCTCCCATGTCCCCACAGCATCTCCAGGTATGTTCCCCGCAGCACTAAAACACATCCATTACAAATCTATTTTCGGCAGTAATATTTGCATATGACCGCTGATTGTTTTCTACCCTAAGAAGACAAAGAAGAGGGGCTGGAGCAATAGCACAGCGGGTAGGGCGTTTGCTCTGTAGGCAGCTGACCCAGGTTCGATTCCCAGCATCCCATATGGTCCCCTGAGCACCACCAGGGGTAATTCCTGAGTGCAGAGCCAGGAGTAACCCCTGTGCATCGCCGGGTGTGACCCAAAAAGCAAAACAAACAAACAAACAAACAAAAAAGACAAAGAAGTGTGACTGATAATAGACAACATGTATAGTGTAACAAATCAAAATCTGACACTAGTATATTAAAATTGGTTGTTTTACCACTAGGAAATATTTTGTTACTACACGGAAATAAATAATTCACCCTGCTAAGGAAAAGTCCCATTGGCATACTGATGCAAACACAATTTGGACAGTAGGAAGCAAGGGGAATATCTCAACTGAGAGCATACATGTAAAATAGAGGTATGATCCTGGATTTGCCCCTGGCACCAAAATATTCACCAAAAATGTGGTCCTGGTGGCATCTGAGCACTAGTGATCAAAAGTGTCTCCCACCACTCAAAGGGAAATTAAAGTTACCATCAATAACACTGAAGCTTCCCAAAAGAGTAACGAAAATTCTTATATCGCATGTCAGCATACAAAAGCATACTTTATAATGAAAAGCACCATTCTCAGTTTTTAAAAAGCTTCTAAAATTTCTGTCACTATTACTTCAATTTTATTTTTATGATTTAAAACTTTTTTGAAGTAACACTGGTTTACAACACCGTGTTTGAAGAGTAGATGTTTCCAGCTCTGTAATTGTAAGTTACCACACAAAACTGACAATAAAAGTCTCCCGAACCTTCACTCCTATTTTTTGAGGGGGGTGCACAGCTGGAAGTACTGAGAGGCTACTCCCAATTTTTTGCTTGGGGGTCACTCTCAGGAGTGCTCAGGGGATCACGAGTACCAGGGATATAAGCCAGGCACATAGAATGTGCTTAGTCAATTGAACTTCTTCCCCAGCCCCAATCATTTTTTAATGAATAAACTATAGGAAAAACATTAATCTTCCATCACTTGATCCAGTTATGTCATTCCACATTCAACATTCCTCATACGTTAACAGAAAAATTGATTAATCAAAAATGGCAATTCACAATTTAATGGTATTATACCAATGTCGATTTTCGTATTTTGATAACTGAGTAACCGTCTTGGTCTGTTCAATTGCTGTAAGAAAATATGAGACAATGGAGAGTTTACAAACAAAACAATTTATTTCCCACAGTTCTGGAGTCTGAAAATCCCAGAGCAGGGCACCAGCAGATTCAGTAGTGGCAGGACATTCAGTGAAATCTCACTGAAAAGTCACAGTATTGTAAATTGCTAATGCCTAAAATACAAATATAAAATAAAACACTTAAAAAAAAAACACCTATTTGGGAGCGCTGGTGAGATAGCACAGGGTTTAAGTTGCTTTCCCTGCATGTGGCTTACCCAGGTTGGATCCCTGGCAATGCATATGGTCCCCTGAATTCAGCCATGAGTAATCCCTAAATGCAGAGGTAGAATTAAGTTCTGAGCAAAATAAGTGTAACCCAAGTCAAAAGCAAAAAAAAAAAAAAAAAAAAGACAATCATTGTATCATCCCATTGCTCATCTATTTGCTTGAGCAGGCACCAGTAACATCTCCATTGTGAGACTTGTTACCGTTTTAGGCATATTGAATATGCCACAGGTAGCTTGCCAGGCTCTCCCGTGCGGGCAAGATACTCTCAGTAGCTTGCCAGGCTCTCCGAGAAGGGCAGAGGAATCGAACCTCCGTTGGCTGCATGCAAGGCAAACACCCTACCCACTGTGCTATCACCAAAAGAAAAAAAAACTCCTTTTAATATAAGACTTTAAAATACCATTTTGAGTAGTAAAAATATCAAAGAACATCAAATGATGGCCATTTCATATATTCAAAGCTTTAAAATATCAGTATATTATATATCAGAATCTTCAATCTCATTAGACAATTAGGGTTTATTTACCTTTGGGGATCTTGACCAAATGCTTTCATAAAGATAGATTCATGAATGGAAAAAAAAAAACCCGAAAATCTCTGTGCTACATTTGAACTTGAAAAGACATCCTATTTTATTAGTCATACATGTTCCAAAGTTTGGCTCAGTTAAGGAAAGAATTGAAAAATGGGTCATTCTCTTCCATTGTGATTGTAATATAATGTAAGAGATAGAAACAGTTTGTTGAAGATGTTTTACTGAAAGGCAAAATTTGGCATCTTTGGCAAGAAAAATCACACAACACACGTTTATGAAACATGCTTATGCACTTATGTGCTAGGCACTGTGATTCATGTTGTTTTTCCAGAAAGAAACAAATAAATATATATTCTGACAATTTAGACAGAACTTACTCCCAAAGCTAAGACGAGTAAAATTTTCTAGTTCTACATATATAGTCAAATGTTGTTTCTCAGTAAGACAGCTTTCCTACTCTTTATTCGAGCCTAAATACCTCAATATACAAGATAATAAGACTCCACTTTCATATTTCTTTATTTATTCCTAAGATACTATAAGAAAAATGAATTTTGTAGCAAATCCATTTTCCATTAGTTTTTTTCCCTCAAATAACACCTAAACATCTCAAGAGTAGGATGAAATTACAACTTCATGCCACATTCTTGCCAGGCTGTCCCTCAAGTAGTTTGCGAGGCAATTTGAAGTAGAAATAGAAACCTCACAGGATTTTCACCTCCTCCATCATGCCATAAAGTAAGGCCAATAAGCAAGGGTCAAATGTATTCTACTTTACAATTCAGAGATTATTCATCTCAGCAATGGTATTTGTATTCCACCTACGGTCCAGAATCTGAAATGTCTCATAAATGAATGTCCTTCTGCTATGCACGCATCATAATCTCAGTCTGACTATTAATGACCCTAAAGTTAAAATAATCACACATGCAAAGAAAACAAGAGGTTACTGACATTGCACAAAGCAATGTGACATCTCAAATATATATTTTCCTTGTTCTTCACCCTTCAAAATGAAATGGCTTATTTCCCGTTACCAATTCTAAACATTGACTAGTTATATCTGAAATAAACTCATGGTGTTTTCTTTTACATATACTGTCATTAATCTTGGTCAACTGAATAACTATAAATATGGAGGCAGTCTACACGAGTCTAAGAGAAAATATTGTAGTAAGGTCTGAGAGGATGTAAAGCACTTCAAAACATTAATGTGTCTGCTAATATATGAACTGAAAAGAAACCGTGGAGAATTAAATCTAAGCTTGGCAAAAGTGGCTTACCTTGGGGCTGGAGGGATAGCATAGCGGGTAGGGGTTTGCCTTGTACGCGGCCAAACCAGGTTCGATTCCCGGCATCCGATATTGAACCCTGAGCACCGCCAGGAGTAATTTCTGAGTGCATGAGCCAGGAGTAACCCCTGTGCATCACTGGGTGTGACCCAAAAAGAAAAAAAAAAGTGGCTCACCTTAACCAAGATGAGTCATTTTAAGTTTTACTGTTTAAAGATACATTTTGGACTTCCATTTATTTTTATATAGGGTGTGGGCCAACCCTGCGATGCTCAAGGGTTATTCTTGGCTTTGCATTCAGGAATTATTCCTGGTGGTGCTCAAGGGCCCAAATGGGAAGCTGTGGATCAACACATGCAAAATAAGCGCCCTACCCACTGAACTATCTCTTCCACCCAGTCATCTTAACTTTTAGGTTGTAATTCTAAGATAAGCATTTTTCAGCTTGGTCATGGAGAACAGCTTGAGAGACTATAATGAGAATGGAAAAGAGCTTTTTGTCGAATAATTATGGTAATAAGCCGATAGGAAGCAGTGATGGAAAGATCGTGAAGGAAGCTCAGGGAAACTGCAAGAGTGTCTTTATTCGGATCATGAGCCCGGAAAGAAAATAGATACGCAACTGAATTCAATGACTCTCATGACACAACTAAGGCCGTGTTGCTGAAACAACAATACTGATTCTTGAACAGGTTCAAGAATAAAACGACCTGCTTCTCTGAGCATGGAGTAAACTTGGGTCTGAATGAAATTTGGTACCACTAACACAGCAGGAGAGGTTAAAAATAGAGATTGCTATTAAAACAAATGCCTGTTAAGATTTACTAATCCGTACTTTGCTGTTGCGAGTAACAAAGTGACACCTGATTTTTGCAATGTGTGTCTCGGCTCCTCTTGCACAAAACTCAGACGGGCACTCTGGGGTTCCGGAAGCAAAAACAGATCAGCGTGTAGTGCGGAGAATGTGACAGCCCCTCAGGGAGAAGCCACCTTGCCACCAATGTTTCCACTTTGATTAGGCCAGGACAGAGTTTTTACAGGCTCCTCTGAACAAATAAAAACCCTCGGTCCCTGACTGGATGGTACCAGTCAGCTGGATCTTGCATCCTGTTCCTCCTCTACTTCCTGTCACTTTTCACTCTCCGATGAGATTTCTAAACCTTTCCCTCTGCAGGTGGCCGATGCCGACTGGACAGTCCTCAGGTCTGCATGCTCACCACCCTGCCTCTCACGTGAACTCGGTTTTCCTGAGTCCAGCACTCTGAGCCCTTGGGGCATAAAACCAGACGCCCCCACATCCTGTCTTTGATGCTTGCTCTTTAGGCTTTGAAAGAAGACCTCCTCCCAAGCTAGTTTGCATGATAAATAAACTCCCTCCTTCTCACTCACACCTTCCCAGACCTTTTAGATAACAATGCACAGGGAGGGGGGGGGAATTAACTATTGGACTGGGTGGAACTCAGTTTTACATATTCTGGCCAAATACATTGTATGGCTTAATAGTTAAGTATTATGTTTTTGGTTCTTTTCTGGAATTGAGGAGATGGAGATGGAAATTTGAAAAAAGAAGAATGTTCCAATCTGTATAAAGAGGAATTGGAGAGATGGTGTGTTACATATTGACTGGCAGGGGAGTCACATAAAACTGGGAATGTTTCAGTTCGGAAAATACTACGTGAGGTTGGGTGCTGACCTTACACGCAGTTGACCCAGGGTCTGATTCGCAGAATTAGATACCATCCCTTGAGCCCTGCTAGGAGTCGATCCCAGAGCACAGAGCCAGGAGTAAGCCACGAACACTGCCAGATGCCACCTGGCATTCAAGAAATGGCACCCCCTGGGAACACAGGAATCATGCAGTTTTGCAAAAAAGTACCAGAAAACAAACTGCTAATAGGGTAGGGATGAGTTATACCCTTGGGTAGAAATGATACAACGGATCTATTCCTCTCTTTGGCAAAGGATAAAATCGAGATCAGAGTCTAGGCTCAAGTTAGAGGACTGGAGAAAACAATGAAAGAAACATCAACGAGACAGTCTCCCCTCCTCATTTCTCCACAGTGCGGTCAGGACTAGTACAGGCAGGAATGGCTGGCGGTACACGGAGATGCCATCCAACAGGCGGCAGCTCCCTCCGCCCCTTCCAGAAATGACTTCAAGCTCCAGAAAATATCAGAACAGGCTGCATCATTATCTAGTCAGAAAAGTCAATGGTTCCATACTTCTACACAAACCTTTGGAGTTAAACACTCAGGTACCCTCCCTGGGATCCCTTAAGAAGGGTGGCACTGAGATTAGACGGACTGCCAATTCTGGGACATGACTGAGGAGAATCCAAGGAGATGTCCTCTAGCAAACAGGTTTGAGTTCATTTCTGTACTCCAAGTGGCCAGTGCAAAGTTTTATTCATATATTTTAAACACCATTTCCCATGAATGTACATTTTTTTTCCTAGCCTATTAAAAAAGCATAAATTTACTGTCTAATTCTTCTTGATTTCCTCCAGAGAAAATCTGTAAGACCTGGTTCAACGTTTTCCTCCTTCAGTTAAAAGATACTGCATTTAAAAAAGTACAAATAAAAAAAGATCTAAAGAAGAGAAATAAATGTGTCACTCAGAAACTTAAAATTTGCAGACCAAAATAAACCTGTACATTTAAAGTTTTTAACACTAGCATATCAAAATTTTAGTTATTTTTAAAGTACTAATGTGTGACTCTCACACTATTGTAGGATGTATTTTAACATCCATAAAGAATAAAATGAAAGCATATAAACTCACTTCAGCTATAGCCACCAAAATTAATAGGAAATAATCATATTTAATGCATTCAAAACCCGGAAAAATAACGATAGAGGGTTATTTGCCTCTGTTTAAAATATAGGATTGTTCTATTTAAGAAATTAAGGATACCTTTTTTAAAAAATTCAAAAATATTATAGTTAACGAATAGAGGGATTCGACTTGTATTGCAATGAGAAGTCAACAACTGTCCTAAAACTTAAATAAACTATACTTTGTGAATTTATGCCTATGAATGTAATACTTGTAAACTTCCCTGAGGTACACATTTACAGTCAGGGATCTGTTAGCATTTGGCTGTTGGATGTTGATCTCCTGTTTCTAGCTAGACTCTTGTCTCTACTGTTCTTTACAAGGCAAAGTGAGGCAAGCAGAAACTAAGTAATGTAGAATGACAAGGTAATTCAACGTGGAACTATCTGTTCTACCAGACAATCACTGTGCCACAAACACTGGACGCACACACACCCTCCTCAATACCATAGGGAAAAAAGTAATAAAATATGAATTGTTTCTCCATAGTGTGTGGGCAAAACACCCACGACGTTGACATAAAAATCTTAAACGCAATTAGAGGCATCTGACTGACACTACCACTTACCAATCTGGTTCTACACCTACATCCAAACCACGGCGTTCCAGGAGAAGCTAAGAGTATTGTTTGCTCCTCCTTCCATCCTGAAGCAAGAAGCCCAAGGAGAAATCCACTGAAGGACAGCCTTGTATGATTCTTTTCACTATTAACACTGAAGTAATATTTTCAAATACAGACAGCCCATCTGATGTGCTTGCTACTCTTTCCTCAAAAAAAAAAAGTCAGCATAATTGCAGGAGAAGAATATAAAGCTATACCAATAATTTCCCTGTCTTTGGCATTCTAATCTAGCATTCTAATTTCTCACCATAGAAACTTTGTGAAATACTTTCAACCAATTTTCAACCTACCAGTTACGAAAATCTCCCTTTCATTTTATAACTTGATTTCTTAAAAGGACATGAAAAAATAGGAGATAAGATCTTGTGCCTTTCAGCAAGATACCTGGAAGCTATTCTTAAGAATCACCTTTAAGGGTGGAAATGACAAGTCAAAGTCTGTCTTCATTTTTTTTTGTTTTATATTTCCTCAAGAAATAGTCTAGACAAATATCTACTTAAACTGGAGCCATCAGTATTGGTAATTACTATAGATAATAGTGGCTTTCTAATATGTTAACAATTTTCCCAACATGCTCTTATATAATTGACAAAAATCAACTATTACAATCATAATGTCTAACTCCTTACCACAACCCTTTGTACAAAACAGCATCAAGGCCCCTAAAACAAAATGTGCAATTTCCATTTAAAATATTTATTATAGAAAAGTAATGCTATTGGTATTTTCTTAACCTGAAAATACTAATTTCACTAGGCTCAATTTTCCTTTCCCTATATCTAGAATTCCCAATAAAAAGACTAGAACATGTTAACTCATTCCTTAACAATTTGGTCCCCGGAACCTATCATGATTTCTTGCCATTCTTCTCACTGACATTTCTAATGGAGCTTGAAATTAACTTTTTTTGGCCTTATGCCTTGTTTTATTTTGTTTTGTTAGTCTGGGTTTTGTTTTCCTTTAGTGTTTTACTTTATGCACCATTTTCTGAGAAGTCAGCAGCGGCTCTGGAAGCAGTTTATCTTAACTAATGCTATGGAACTAAAGAGAACATGGAATCTAAGAGTATTAATATTTAAAAATGCCCGTAAATTATAACAGATTTCAAATAAAATAAAGCTCGAAATTTATCTATGGAGGGGTAATAAAAACCTTGAGCATGTCACAGCATTATCAGGAGAATAAACCTCCCGGTACTGTCATAAAATTTATCCTGAAAATAATATTAGATTAATAAGTCTGCAAGGAGAAATTATCTAAATGAAAAATCAAATATAATTCAATGCATGTAGAAGGATAAAAAGAGGCAAAATTCATAAATATAAAAAATCAAAAAACTTCTCTTCAATTATGATTATGACAAAATTGGCACAGCATGGTTTTAACCACATAGAAGATTAATATTTATTTTCAACATATGTAGCTAAAAATGTTATTATATCCCTCAGTTTTTCACTAAAAACATGCTGATTGAAATGGATTCATTTATCTAAGCTGACAGTAAAACAAAAGTATACCGTAGGGTTTTTTTTTATCTTTGATTAAATAAGAAATTAGCAACATCTGGTCTGCTACAATTATCCCAAATTATTCAAAACATGTATTTAAGATGCTCATTTTAATATGTCATTGTCATAAACCATGTGAACTCTTTAAGTTCAACATTCAAGAAATAATAATAAAACAATTAATTGTGGAGGAAGCATTAATTGTAACACGAAACAAAAAACTCTAAGAAAAATTATAATTAATACATTTCTCGAGCAGTTCAAAGTATTAATAAAGTCAGCGATTTTGTTACCCAGAATAGAAACTCAAAGGTTTTTATTTTCTTTCAAAAAGTCTCTTTATCTGTCAGAAAAAGTTTAAAATTGTATCTTTCTCACATATTATGAGTAGAAAATGGAGAATTTTCTTACATTTAAATAGGTTTCTTCAAGAGGACATAGATTCTTGCATCACACTAGCAGCCTACTTTAAGAAATTTCAGAGGAGGGGCTGGAACCATAGCACATCAGGTAGGGCGTTTGCCTTGCACTCGGCCAACCCGGGTTCAATTCCCACCATCCCAGATGGTCCCCTGAGCACTGCTAAGAGGAATTGCTGAGTGCAGAACCAGGAATAACCCCTGTGCATTGCCAGGTGTGACCCAAAAAGAAAAAAGAAAATCAGGGGAAATTTCTCCCAGTCCCTCCTTAAAGGGATATCATTCCTAGCTCCGACACTTATTTGATTGCTTTAAAACACCTCAAAAATTTGTTTTAAAATACATCAAAAAATTTTTGATTTTTTAAAAAAAATTGAGTTAAAAAATTTTAATTTTTTTAATTTGATTTAAAACACATCAAAAATATGCTTGAGAATAACTATTCTCTATGTCACCTGTATACTCTGATCTCAAGACCTCCATTACATTTGCTAAATATTACTTGACTACAGCTACTCATAGTTTTTCTATACGCTTATCAGGTTATATTTCATTCCACACAGTTTCCTCAAGACAAAACTCTCTCCTAATCTGTCCTCTATAATCATTATTTCTTATGACAGTTGCACTAGATTCTTAAATTGTCACTTTTAAATATTCATTTTTCTTCAAATCCTACAAATACTTTAGTTAGTAGGAAATGCATAGTGGAAAAGGAAAATGCTAAGTATAAAATACTAACTATAAAGTCTGTATTTTATAGACTATATATTATGTACAATGATCCCTAGAGAAAGTATTAGAACTAAGTAATAAAGACATTTCTGGCATTATTATTTGACAGTGCCTGTAAGCATTCAGGTTTCCATTTGTATCTCATAAATTGCTAGATAATCATTCCTTTCAGTACAAGTCAGAAATAAAAAAAGTATAGTGTACATGAAGTAACATGACAAAATGATTTCAAATAGGAAACCATAAAGATTGAAAGCACAAGGTATAATATGCGATACCAATCTTGCAAGAAGTATGAGGAAAGGAAAAAAAGGAAGATGACTTGAGTCAGTGTGTTCCATACTCTTCTGTTATATGAAGCAACGTGACAGTTCTTATTTTTCCTACATGAAACCCTTATATAATAACCAAAGCTTGTGCCAGTGCTTAATATTTCAGGAATTAATTTAATCCTTACAGTCACACTATAAAATGGATATTACCCAAATGAGAGTAAAGTGAGATTTAAGGTATTATCCAGGAGCACAAAGCTGTTATATGGTAATCCCAAGGTTCTCTAGACCCTAAATTTAACCCATATTGTATTTCCCTTTGGGGGCCTCCTACACAATATGCGGAGGACTTAGGGGCTCTTCAGTTGATACCCAACCAACCAATAGAGTTCAATGCTAGGACTTGAGGATGCAGAGTTGTTCAGGCCCTGTGGTGCCTTGGTGTCAACTAAGATCATACCCCATGATACTGAGGAAGACAAGTATCAGGGATATGAACCAGGGATGTAGTTGGACCCTGATGATAACACTCAGGCCACAATTAGTCCACACTTAAAACCCTGATGACGGGGCCAGAACAACAGTACAGTGGGTAAGGAATTTGCCTTGCATGCAGCCGACCCAAGTTTGAACTTCGGCATCCCATATGGTCCCCTAAACACGGCCCAAACTAATTCCTGTGTGCAGAACAAAGAGTAACCCCTCAGCACTGCCAAAGTGGCCCCCAAACACACAAAAACCATGAAATCTCACTCATAGTCAATGAACTTGAGGTGACCCTCAAATTGATTTTCTAAACCATACAAAAACTCATTGCATGTGTGATCCTTTATTTACCATATTACATCTGCTTCTTTTAAAATATCAACTGATTTGGCCAGGGGTGTGTCTTCATGGTACAAGACCTGCCTTGCCAGTCAGAAGCTACATTTCAACTTCGTATCACTGTGCAGTATTCTGAGGGGACCTCAGGGGCCATGACAAGCGTGCCATCTCTGGCACACAGAAACTAAGTATGCGACCCCCAGCAAGCAAGACAGCTAAGTTGGGTAAGTACCACCACCAACCAGGCAACCCCGGGCATTACACTTAGAACAACAAAGATAAGGGGCCCTTTCTGTAAAGATCTTATTTTTTTTAAGTCAACCTAGCCGCATACAATTAAAACTTCATGTACATAACATAAGTAATCTAGGTTATCAGAAAGTCTATACCAGTCTTGGAATCTTAATGAATTTATATTTCCATAATGGAATTAAGCAAGTGATAAATACTTAAAAGTCATGACAGAATGACATAAATGCCATGAAAAGATAGAAAGAGGCCATAAGAAATTAGTCAATAGGCCACAGAGGGAAATTTACTATTTAAATTATTAATGAACTAAATTTAAAATTGTGTCTTAGAAGTTCGTAAATAATATGAAGCCTATTTTATTTTTATTTTATTTGTCACTATATCAAACTCCAATAGGGCTGAAAGAAACATGTATCACTGTCTTTTCAAGTACTCTAAAAATTGGGATTCCCTTATATGACTTCAATAATGAGAATTTAAAAATAAATCACTTTGACCAAAAATGAAAGAAATTTATGGTTTGAACCCTCTTAACTAAATTAAAAGCAGCTCCAACATCAGAATATATGATTTAATGTAGCATTTAAAATACGAACATATAAAAATTCTATTTATAATTCAGGGCTCCCAAGAGTGGATTTTCCCTCTCAGGAAAAAAAACAATAATAATAATAATCTGATTTATCAAATGGATTCAACCTTTTAATTACAAGACTACATCAATAGTTCAATATAAAGTAATAACAAAGTCAGATAAGGTCATTTAGCCAATGATCGCCATCACTAAGACCATGTCTGTAAAATCAATACAGAGTATAAGAATTCTGGAGCCCAAAGGAACATTATGTAATACAAACCTCTTCCTCAGAGGCAGGGGGAACAGGACGCATTTAAGAGCATATGCGGACAACGTGCAAGGTCTTGAGTAATGAGCCAGGCTGGATGACCCAACTCAGGCTGAGTTCTACCCCGAATGGCCAGGAACCCTGAGCACTGTCAGGTGGGGCTCCCTTAAAAATGAAAGAGAGAGAGAGAGAGAAAGGTAGAGAGAGAGAGGGAGGGAGGAAGAGAGAGAGAGAGGGAGAGAGAGGGAGAGGGAGAGAGAGGGAGAGGGAGAGAGAGAAAGGTAGAGAGAGAGAGGGAGGGAGGAAGAGAGGGAGAGAGAGGGAGAGAGAGGTAGAGGGAGAGAGAGAGAAAGGGAGAGAGAGAGAGGGAGGGAGGAAGAGAGGGAGAGAGAGAAAGGGAGAGAGAGAGAGGGAGGGAGGAAGAGAGGGAGAGAGAGAAAAAGGGAGAGAGAGAGGGAGGGAGGAAGAGAGGGAGAGAGAGAAAGAGAGAGAGGGAGGGAGGGAGGAAGAGAGAGAGAGCAAGGGAGAGAGAGAGGGAGGGAGGAAGAGAGGGAGAGAGAAAAAGGGAGAGAGGGAGAGAGAGAAAGGGAGAGAGAGGGAGGGAGGAAGAGAGGGAGAGAGAGAGAAAGGGAGAGAGAGAGGGAGGGAGGAAGAGAGGGAGAGAGGTTGAGAGAGAGAAAGGGAGAGAGAGAGGGATGGAGGAAGAGAGGGAGAGAGGGAGAGAGAGAGAGTGTGCAAGTAAACAAAGCATTTCTTTATGGAAGCATCAGGTGAGGGACAAAAGTGATGATGCATCTTCATCACACTACTCTCTTTACACCTCCTTTTGGGGGGTTCCCAATTCTGTCTATAACAAGCAACCAACATGTTTCTTTAAGACTGAAAATCTGACCCAAAGCTTTTGCTGGGGGAACACACCCAGTAGTGTTCAGAGGGAAATCCCCACTGAGTGCTCAGGGGACTAGGCAGTGCCAAGAACCAAACTCAATCTCCCACATGCCATTTTCAAGGTTTAAGCCACGTTCCAGTCCCCTTAAAACATCACTGAGTTCCCATAGCTCCTGAATCCAAAACAACTAAAGAGGAAAAAATGCTGAATTCCGGGCTCCTGGTTGTCACCCAGGCAGAGTTCCTGCCACTTCCTCCCCTCTCCTTACTTTCTAGCTACCTGGGTCTTCTCTGACTTCCTCACAGTAACCAAGTCTGTATTCTAGGCCAGTGTCACTCAACTTTTTCAACCACGGTCCCCTCCCAAGCCGTTTCCTTCCAGCAACCCCAGCCTATATATAGGTTGGTCTCATGCTATGCCTTGTCTCATTCTATGCCCCCTATTGACACAATTTTCACCCATCTCCTCCCTGAGATACGGGAGGGGCTGACAGTGGGCAATGCGGCCTTCCTCTGGGAAGCACTGTCCCTGTCCCTGTGCCGGGGAGGGAACATGTGGCTTACGGGAAGCGGAGGCCCAGGAAATGATGTGTCCGGCCCTGCCTGGTACAATGAGACACCGACTGGTTGCCCAGGAAATTCTCATTGGAAACACTTGAATTCTGGATCAAATACTCTCAGAAAACTAAGTTCTTTTTTCACCTTTATCACAAGCATGTTGGACTACATCACATAGGAATTAACCAATTTTGATGAAAAGTATACAAAATGATTAAAGAATCTGAATTTTCCCTACTGTGGTACTTTTCTTCTATTAATTAAAAAAAAAATGGCACTGCAGAGATAGCACATGGCCTTGCATGCAGTCAACCTAGGTGCAATCTGTAGCACCACATGTGGTCTCTCGAGTCTGCCAGGCGTGATCCCTGAGTGCAGGGTTAGGAGCAAGCCCAAAGCACCATCAGGTGTGGCTCAACAAGTAAAATAATAGCAAAAATATTTAAGAAAACAATTTTCTTAAATATATTATCATTTTGCCTCTTCTTTTTTTAATTTTTTTTAGTTTTTGTGTCATACCCAGAGATACTCAGGGGTCACTCCTGGCTCTGCACTTCGGAGTTATTCCTGGTGGTGCTCTGGGGACCATAGAGTACACATGGGACAAGCCCAGCTCAGGTGTATGCAAAGCAAATGCCCAATTCCTGGTACTATCACTCCAAGCCCTGCCCAAATGCTCTTCTATTTTTAAGACTTTTTTATTGAATCACTGTGAGACCCTTACAAAGCAATTCATGAGTAAGTTTCAGTCATACAGAGTTCCAGTGTTCTGACACCCATCCCTCTACCAGTGTACGTTTCCCAGCACCAGTGACCCCAGTTTCCCTCCCATCACCCCCCACCCACCAGCCTGCCTCTATGCCAAAGTTTTTTCTTTTCTCTCTCAATCTCTATCTCTCTCTGTGTCTGTCTCTGTCTTTCTCTCTCCCCCCAATTCTCTCAAAGTACCTTGTTTAAAGCACACACCTTACCGTTACTTTATTAACATAATATGTCAATTCTAACAATAAAAGTTACCTTATCCTCAAACCCGGTGAAAAGTCTTCAAATGTTTAAATAACAGATTAAAATTCTACCAGTGAAAAGAAGATAAAGTCTAGGGTGTTCATTAAATGATAGCAAATTTATTATTCTCTATTATCTCGTATTTTTGGATAGCTGTGGGGTTATGCCCTGCAGTTCTGGGGGTGGGAAGGATACAAGCAGTTTAGGGGACGGGTCTCCAGATCTCACACATGGAAGACATTTGCTTTACCAGTTGATTTACATTCCGGGCCCAAGACCACATTCCTTAACAACTGGTTTCCATATTGATATCTTTGACAAGTCATAACTATAGCACTAAACCTTTCCACTAAAACTAATTCCAATAAATCTACAGGGGTCCTCAAGATCCAAAGGCATCGGACACTTAATCATCTCTATTACAGTTCGGTGAGGTTGGGGTGAGGGTGAAAAGAAAGCAACTTTGCAGAACTCAAAATCCTTTTCAGTCACACACCCCCAGATCATTATCTCTAAAGCTAAACTCAAAACTGTTGGTTTCACTATAGATTATTTGTGAGGATCTTAAATACTTCCATGTCACATCTTGCTGCTTGACTAGTATTTAGGGTGAACAGTTCATTTTTGGCACTCTGAAAATTATTATTCAAAGCAGATAGCTGATAGTAAACCTCTATGTTGCAGCCAGAGAAATAATACAAGTACAGTGTTTGCCTTGTACACAGCCAACCTGCGTTCCATCCCAGCACCGTATAAAGTCCCCTGAAGCCCACCAGGAGTGATCCCTGAGCACAGAGCCAGGAGTAATACCTGAGTAAGTTCAGGTATGGGCCCAAAACAAGCTTTATGTAAGTGCACTTTCTCTGTATAATAACAATTCCAGTAAGGTAACATAATGGGAGGCTAACACCCAAGGATAGTTGAGATAAGGGCCAGGAGGATTGCTCTACAGCTTGGAAGCTGGCCTCACATGTTGGAGGAAAAGACAGCTGAGATAGAGAAGCGACCACCAAGTAAAGGATGCTTGGAGGACCCGCTCGGAATGGGAGATGTGTGCTGAAAGAAGACTGTGAACCAAACATGTTAGCCACTTAGTACCTTAGTACTTGTATTGTGAACCACAACACCCGAAAGAGGAGAGAGAGAGAGAGAGAGAGAGAGAGAGAGAGAGAGAGAGAGAGAGAGAGAGAGAGAGTAAAAGGGAATGGGGAATTGGGGAATGTGCCTGCCACAGAGGCAGGGGGATGGGGTGGTGGCGGGAGAGATACTGGGAACATTGGTGGGGGAGGGATGGGGGAGGGATGGGTACTCAATCATGGTATGACTGAAACATAATCATGAAAGCTTGAAAATCTGTAACTGTATCTCACGGTGATTCACTTAAAATTTTTTAAATAAAATTTCCATATATTTTGTCACTACTACTGTATTGAGACAACTCTGAACAATTTTCTTCCCTTTTGCCAGCTCTATAAACTCCTTCTCTAGAGCAAGCTTGGGTCTGTGATGAGCTCTTCTGATTACAGAATAGGAAGGCAGCAGTGAACCAGCAATATCTCTAGGGACACCTACTCAACCTTCTTCTCCGTCAAAATGTCATTTGCACTGGGAAGTCTTACAGATTCCACTAATCCCGTTCCACGAAGTCTCTTCTTTCTATTCTAATTCTCATTTCATTCTCAACTTGCTGTGTGGCACTGGAAACAATTTTAACTAAATGATTAATGACATATATTGTTTAATGTAGTTCCTTCCTCCCTAGTTGTGTGATTTTGTAAGTGCTGTAATGTCAGAGGCTCTTCCCGCCATGGTATGTTTTATATTCCCAGGATCATGCCGACAGTTGCCACTAACAAATGCATAAAGAACCAATGAAAGAAATAATTTGATGGAGCTGGTCTTTTAAAAGAAAAATTTATAGGGAAAAAATGATTTTATTTACATAGGAAAAAATGAGTACGGTATTTATGTACAACAGCTCATTAAATTTTCATAACAACTCTGAAAGATCAGGATCATAGGCAACCCCATTTTACACATGAGTAAACTGAGGCATTGGAGTAAAGAAGCCTTATGGTGAATATGAAATCATGCGTTTCTGAGTTTCAAACTTATATCCTCTATCTCTTTGTTTCCCATTAATCTATCATGTTATGGGCTGGAGCAACAGCACAGTGGTTGGGCGTTCGCCTTTCACGCGGCCGACCTGAGTACGATTCCTCTGCCCCTCTCGGAGAGCCCGGCAAGCTACAGAGAGTATCGAGCCCGCCCAGCAGAGCCTGGCAAGCTACCCGTGCGTATTGGATATGCCAAAAACGTAACAATAAGTCCCTCAATGAGAGACGTTACTGGTGCCGGCTCAAAAAAATCGATGAGCAATGGGGTGACAGTGACAGTGACAGTGACTATCATGTTATTGTGTTTTGAATTTTTCTACATTGTGATTACTTTCAATATAAACAGTCTAACATTCAAGTCAGGGAGAGCTTGTAGAAGTGATAAAAAGAAAGAAAAAAACAGGTTGAGAGGTAGTGTAGCAATTGGGGTGCAATGCATGTTAGGCATGGAGTCCAGTATCAATGCCCAACACCACAAGGTCCCCAAGTGTGTGCATGTAGACCCCACTATAGTACCACTGGGGTGCCCTGGTAATCCGCAGCACCTCAGGGTTAGAGATCCCTGTATCCACGTTTCCTGGCACTGAAGTGCCAGCCCAGAGAGTGGAGAATCACCAGTCGGGTCTTGGCTTCCCAAGCACCACTGGGGAACATACGCCTCAAAAGGCTTAAAGAGAAAAAAATGTAGGGGGCCAGAGCAATAGGACAAAAGCCGTGCACAGGACCAATTTGAATTCCATCCGTGTCACCTCACACAGAGGTCACCAGGAGTTATCCCTGAGCACAGAGCCAGGAGTAACCCTTAAGCACTGCTGAATGTGGCTCAAAAACCAAAACAAAGAAACAGAACTTAAAAAGCAAGTTAATGCTTAAACATCAAAATAATTTGCAATATTTTTAAGTGAATTAGTAATTCCATTCCCCTGGTCAGATCTATCGTAGAACATACACCTAGAAAAATCGGAGTTCCTTTTGTAAAGCAAGTAAATGAGGATCCCTGATAATTTCATATTCAATATACGCATTCTGCTTTACAAAAGAAGACATACTGAAACTGCCTTGATAATCATCTAACAGGTCCAATAAGCCCTATGGAAAATTGATTAGGTTTATAAATTTTAGAAAAATTATATAAGAAACTATACCAAATGCTTTATCAAATCCTGGAGTAATAGCGCAGTGGGTAGGGCATTCACCTTGCACACGGCCGACCCAGGTTCGATTCCTCCACCCCTCTGGGGGAGCCTAGGAAGCTGCTAAGAGTATCTTGCCCGCATGACAGAGCCTGACAAGCAACATGTGGCATATTCGATATGCCAAAAACAGTAACAACAAATGGAGGCATTACTGGTGCCAGCTCGAGCAAATCGATGAGCAATGGGATGACAGTGACAGTGACAGTATTTGTTTTAGGGGGAGCTGCCCTAGATGTGCAGGGGCCCCAGGGTTGCTCCTCTGGGCTATCTTCCCATCTTCTACCTAAAATGAATTTAAGAATAGAGAAAAATAACAGAAATGTGCAATGTTAGAGAGTTCTCAACATTTTTAAGCAACATAAAATGTCTTTAGTATGTCTACTTCTACTTAAATCTTCCCCCAAAAAGTCTAACTTCCTTTATCTTTTTAAAATATGCTATTACTAAATGCAATCGTGTGCCTCAACTCTGAAAGAAGCAGGAAAATGTAAAATTTCTTATAAAATGAATTGCCTATTCATTTTTTTGAAACATTAACTTGCAAGCAGGGATACTGTATCTTAATGAGCTTTACCAAATATATCTCACTGATGTTTGAGAAAGTATCCCAGTCCAATCTTTTATTAGATGAAACAGACTTTCGCAGGTAAGTGGCTAGGGAGACACAGGGACACGGATGGCAGTGCCCTGCTTGAAATCTGAAATTGAAACTCCCAAATAGAAGACTGAGAAATTTCATAATTGAAGGTAGTACCCTTTGTCAAGCTTATGTCACTTCTGATGTCAGTTCAATTCTCCATAACATTATATATCAGCCTAGGAACACAACCTAAAATCCACCACTGTACAGTGTTTTGAGTGTACAATACTGTCAACTATTGGCAAAATACTGTATAGCAGATCGCTGGAGCTTCATCTTGCATAGCAAAAACATCCTATCAGCGTACTGGCAAATAACAAGTTGATAATCAACAACAATTGAATATTTTTTTGTGAAAACAAGTGTGTCAGACTATGCCTTCTAAAATCCCTTTTGTACTTTTGTTATTTCACAGGCAGTTACAGAGCAATTTTCAACGGGACTTGAATTTATCTTGCAGCAGTAACTTCAACACCGGTTTTCATGTTCAGCTTGATTCATAAAGCACATTTATACAAACACATTCATTTATTAATATTGCATTAAATTCTGTCCTATAAGTAAGTCATTGTGAAAGTTAGAAGAAAATATAACAGTGAAGTTAAAAAAATGGGTTTCCAATCTACCAGAAATATGCCTTAAATATAAATCTTATGCCTAATAGCAGAAGCCACAAAGATGCTAAAGTAAAACAGCCAGTCCCTCTGACCAAAGAATCAATGAACTAAATCAAAATTTGTAGGTACTGACATTACTGGACAGATGATATTTTAAAGGTAAAACACACCTGTGGACTTTCTCTCATAATAAACTCCTATATGCCTTTTATTTTGTATCTCATTGTTATTTTCATGGCAGGAACAAATCCTACACTTAGAATAGAATAAGTTCATGTTCACGGTTAGTCTGTTTAGCTCTTTTCCAACCTCTCTCCTTCTACAAACAATATTCTCTTACTCTCAATTTATCTCCTTGACAATTTACTTCTAATTTCAGGCATAAATTTTACAGAAGCCCAAACCAAGCCCACAGATTTTCTTGTTCTATAAGAGGATTGCTAATCTGATGTTTTAGGTTAATAGAGACAAAAGTGAAGAAAACTGAGAATATTTATGAGGATGTAAAGTGGATGGTGGATTCTTTAGTCCTCATAAATCAATTTCTTTTGGTTTTATTGTTTTCGCTCCGTTTCCTTTTTGCTTTATTTATTTACTTAGGTTTGGGGGCCCAGGATGCTCAGGTCTTACTCCTGGCTCTGAACTCAGGGCTCACTCCTGGTGGGCTTGGAGAACATATGTGGTCCCTGAGACCAAAGCTGCATCGGGCACACGCAAGGCCAGCAACCCAACTTGCTGTGCCATCACTCCAGTCTGTTCATTTGGCTTTAATATCATGTTAAATTCAATGGTATTAAACAAAGAACTGTATAAATATTACTAGTTAGAAAATTTAATATTTTATTACTCTCCTACTCACCTTGACTTCTCTAATATTGGTACATATGAGTTAGTACCGTCATCCCATTGCTCATCGATTTGTTTGAGTAGGCACCAGTAACATCTCTCATTGTGAGACTTATTGTTACTGTTTTTGGCATATCCAATATGCACGGGTTGTTTGCCAGGCTCTGTCGCGCGGGCTCGATACTCTCCGTAGCTTGCCCGGCTCTCCAAGAGGGGCAGAGGAATCGAACTCAGGTCGGTCGCGTGAAAGGCGAAAGCCCAACCCCTGTGCTATCGCTCCAGCCCTAGTAATTTGGAAGATGGGGACTGAACCACTCTAGCAACGATCAGGGTCTATCGCTTGATCTATGCTCAGAGATAACCCCGAGCCATGCTTGGGGGAACTGTATTTCCCACCAGGAATCAAACCAGGTCTACCATGTCCAATGCAAGCACTCTACCCAGTGTACCCTCTCCCCGGACCCTGAGTTAGTAATTACTAAGGATTATGTTAGTAAATTACTAAATTGATTAACTGAATATAACAGGGCCTTAGAATCTACTATTTATGATAACTGGTAGCAATGCTTAAAAAGGAATTTCAAAAATGTTTGAAAGATGTGTTCTGCACTTTCTTACCTGTCAATCACTGTAACATGTAGTAAAAGTCAAGCATAAGCTATTTACTCTTTGTTGGAATAACTGCATTTAAATGAGATCTGTACAACAGAAGTTATAAAAAAGTGTCATAGTTTTGCACTATTTATCCTACAAAATATTACATCACAAATGAGTAAAGAGGAAATACAACAGTAAGTCCACATGAAACATCTCTGATAAAATAGATTCACTTTTTAAAAAGGTATGACAGTTTAAAAAGGGGGGATTATACAAACTGTGTGCAGTTTATTCTCAATTAAACAAGCACAAACACACATACATAAAATACATATTTACATGAGTTGAAATAAATAACCAATAGTGTAATCTGTGAACATTATGCCATACTACTATACAGTATCGTGATTTCTGTTTTGAATTTATATAACTATATTTTAAAGTATTCAACATAAGCAATGTATAATAAAAAATTCTTCAATATACAATCATTCAGAATGTAGAATAAGATGAAATGGGAGGAATAAATGGGAACTAAAATTCAGCTCTTACTGATGTCCGTGTAAAAACCAAAACCATACATAAATTATACATATTGGAATAGTGCAAAAATCTCAGAATAACATCAACCAAGATAGTGTAGCAGGAAATGATGTAACACAAGACTGCTAAAACAAAGCAGATGAACTAACACAGCATCCTCTAACAAAGATACTACTGAATTTTCGTGCACATAAGTTCACTCATTTGTAATAATGAAGGTCAATTTCTCATTTATAAACCTAAAGCTTTCCTTCACATCTCATTATGTTTTGTTGTTGCTCTACCTCAAGACCCTTCATATTCAAGGAATAAAACACACGTACACACCACTGTAATCTCACAATCATCCATTATTCAAGAAAGGTCTCATTGAATAAATGTCTGCTCAGAGGCTCTAAGCAAATTTCATTTCTGAACACTACTGTCTGCAGCCCAGCGGGCTATTTCACCAAGATAAGATCACACATTTAATCAAATGCGCCAAAAAAAAAAGAAGAAGAAAAAGAAGAAAGAAAAAAAAACAGAAAGTAAAAGAAAAGAAGGAGATACTTCCAAAGTTTGCAGTATAATGTCAAATAATAAAAATACAATGTCGACACCCTACTAATTTTAAGCCTCTTCCTTCTCCAAGGATATGTAATAATAACAAAAGTACATGGGAGTTCTTCTAATTAAAGTGTCTATTTACCTTTAACTTGCCTTGTGATAGCACAGTCATTAGGGCGTTTGCCTTGCACTCGGCTAACCCGGGTTTGATTCCTCCATCCCTCTCAGAGAGCCTGGCAAGCTACTGAGAGTATCCCACCCGCACGTCAGAGCCTGGCAAGCTACCTGTGGCATATTTGAGATGCCAAAAACAGTAACAACAAGTCTCACACTGGAGACGTTATGGTGCCCACTCGAGCAAATCGATGAACAATGGGATGACAGTGCTGCTAACCTTAAAATCCTATTAAATTAACTTCCCATGTTTCTATTAATGTGGTGTTGGTACTTAAGTTAAAAATCAGGGTGCCCGAGAGATAGTATAGTCAGTAGGAGACTTGCCTTTCGACAGCACCCCATATGGTACCCGGAGCAGCAGGAGTGATCCATGAGCACAAAGCCAGGAACAGGCCCTCAGCACCAAAGAGTGTGTTTCAAAAATCAAACAAACAAATAAATCAACAAAAATTTCTGTTTGGAGCACAGAAATTTTAAAGCAAGTAATTACTAAGTGCCGTACTTAGGCAAATATTACCTTTGAAGAGTTTTATTTCAATTGATCGTGTCAGCATTAAATACCACACACATTCTAGCTTTTAGCACAAGAGGTCCATATTAGATGCCTCTCGTCTGAATAACATCATTACTCGATATACTGAAGCACACTTTTACTGGATTCTTTAAACAGATAATAAAGTTATCTATACCCAATTATTTGAAATCTCCTATTTTTTGATAGACTTTTGAATGATCTGTCTCAAAGCATAAGACTCACTTGAATAAACATATTTTCATAAGAGCACAGCAAATGAGTATACCAGCAAGGCTCCATCAGACATTGCAAACAGATGATCGCATCCCATCCACAAACCCACTTATTTTTCTACTTTTACCACTATTTGTATGTTATGCTGTATTTATTCCCAGGCTATGAGTTTTTTCTTCTTCCATGTTCTTATATATAACATTTACTTCCTACAATTTCCTCTTCTGCCTTAAGAACAGTTAGTTTCTTTTACATGAAGGAAATGATCCTTAATGTACATGAGTTGACTGACAAGTTGCTGAGTTCAACTGCATCTATTGGTGACTTTCCTCACCTGGATATAGATGAGCAGATATAGTATACTTAACCCGGCCTGCCTACATTAATCTCTGCAGATGAAGCTCAAGTATCATTAAAAGAAAATCCAACAAGCAACAAAACCAAGACAACTTTATGTGTTTCTGTATCTGTTTCATACGTGCACTGGCCATCAAAGAACGGCAACTGACAACTGGACGTCACATTATGGAAATTCATTCATTACTTATATAAAGTGACATCTTTCAGATATTATCTGGCTTCCCAACAGGCAGAGCATTGACTTCTCCTGCAATTTTCTAATTGTCCTTGACTCTGAGAATCTGAATCCTTAATTTGCATATTCTCTTGGCTTGCTAATTCAGCAAGATAGGGGAAAGTTTTCCAAATTCCTTTAGGCTACTGACAGGAAGCAAATAAACCTATTGTAACAGTTTTCCTAATGTTTGCTCTGTTTTCATTAATAGAGAAACAATGCAGTGGCCATTCAAGCCCTTGCCAGAGACCAAGATTCCCTTCCCTAATGGTGCTTTCACTTCTTCAAGAGAGCTGTGATGCCTTCCACCGAGGAACAGCAATGTTCTTACCAATTCCAAGAGCAGCTGATATCACAGTGACCTAAAGTTGGCTACCTACAAAGACTACTGCAAACAACTGGCACAAATTCCTAAGTAGTATTCAAGACGCTAGCTTTCTGAGGTCATATTAAAACTCCATCCTTTCCAAGATTCTTTTTTCTTCTTTTAACTCTTTTGTACGGGGGGCACTGCTAGGTAAGGGGATACCACACCCAGTGGTTCTCAAGGAAGTGTACCTGCTACCAGAGATCAAACCAGGGTTGGCCACATGCAAGGCAAATGCCCTATTCCTTGTATTATGTCTATGGCCATCCCCCAAGATTTGAGGGGTCATAAGAAATATAATAAATCAACATACAGGAATAACTCTGGTCTAAAACTAGTTGGGGATGACTTTTCAATTGAAAAAAATGAAATAATGGATATACCCAATCTACTAATTCTTTTCAATTGAACACACTGCAGATGATAACTGTGATTCTATCATAAAAATACACCATTCTCGGAAAAGTGTAAGATAATATTTGAATATCATACATAAAAATCCTCAAGGGAAAACTGAAATTTAACTGAATCTATCTTAATCCCCCCCAAATAATGTGTATAATTTTAAGAAAAAAAAATGGTTACCTAAGAGCTTCTTCCGAAGTTAACAACAGTTAATAATATGATTAGAACTCATTACACAGATTCAACTGAATGGTTGGAGAAGCCAATATAAAAGAAAGGAAGTCCATAGATACGCACATGCCTCAATTGAACACAAAGCAATTTCTCAATAGACTCTTTGTCCCCTCCTTGAAGTCATGATCAGTATTCTGAGTCAAGGTTCAAAACAACAAACAACCATCAGTCACTGACAAATCAAGAACACTGCAAATCTTTTAAAAACAACCACAACAAACATAAATATAAACCATGGAGCCCTTCCTTTCTTGCCAGAAAAAAAAAAAGAATCTCACCCAAAAATATGACCAACTGGTCAAGACCATTTCCTCTATCCAAAAGCACTGGGAAGAGTCTTCAAGAAAGGAAAAGAGGGAGGGGGTAACAAACCCAAGCAAAACAAAACGGGAGGCAGTAGAAAACCCTCGCACGGGGTCAGCTGTCAATAGAATGCATCTTAGTATTCAGGTTACCCACCCATGCAGAACATCAAAAACTGGGCTTGAGTTTGTCCCCTATTCTTCCAGGCTGGGGCGACTGGAGCCACTGGGGATGCCTTGAATAGTAACATGCTCTGCCTCTGCGGGATGCATCAACACCAACACAAGCTGATCAAACAGAAAGGGGTGTCGCTGCTACTTGGCCTTCATTTGCTAGAGTCATACTTTAGAACACTTAAGGCTGGTGCAATTTGGCGAAGTCAGCTGTCCGACATGCAGCTTACTTCGTTCATTTTTACTACCTACCATATTGTGCGCTCTTTCTGTTTCAACACAAATGCTGGGAAATTATGGTTAAGGCAGACATTTTAATGGCTTTTGTCTCAGTCGATTGCCACTGATAGGCAGATGTTAATTCTAAAATTTGGAGTTATTTATCATCCATTCAATATTTCTTGCCTTTAAAGCAATTTGGGGGATCTAAATGTGAGGGATTCATCTGCATTTACAGCAGTCTTCTGAGGAACAGAAAGTGTCGGCTATAAATCTTTGGAAAATAAAGGAATATTTAAATCTTGGAAGTTTATGACGTCTTGATTTGGTTACAGCATTGTAGAAAATTCTGAATGCAGTTAAAATTTAAAGAGCTGTTGATGTGATGTGAAAAAGATGATCAAGAATTTAATTTAAAATGTCTTAAGTTGAACTGCTACTTTCATTTTATACCTGATTTAAAGTCAGTCTTCACACACAGCATTTGGTGGCTGTCAAAAAAATTTCCTTTTGGAGAGTATGATGTGTGTTGGTGAGTTAGTGAAAGAACATAGCGTTTTAAGAGGATGAAGAAGATCCCAGAAAAGACATAAAAGATGAGCAAAAGAGAGAGGCAAAAAGGTTTGGTGAGATAAAAAGAGATGCAAACTTAGCTGCTTAAGTAAACACTACTGATTTTCATAGTTCATCAGGAACTCTCTGATGAAGAAAATGACATTTAATTTAGTTACATTTTCTTAATTATGGCACTTAAGGGCATTTCTAACAATAATGTGACTGATAACAAGTACTATTCACTAAATGCTCGCTCTATCAGATACTTCTTGGTTTATTTCCCCCACAAAAGCAGATTCAACTACTTCTGCATTACAGAGAGATGGGAGATCTAAAAGTTGTAGAATTGGGATTGTATTCAAATGTTTTTTTTATTCCAAAAGCCATTTCTAGGAAGTGCATAAGTGGGGACATTTCCCAGTTATGCCCATCTCAGGAGCCTAATTTAGTTTCTACATCATGAAGTCAAGATTTACCAAAGTGCTAGAGAAGATAAGAGCCGAAACACGAAGGTCACTGTGACAAGCCTCACTCACCAATTAGAATGACCAATGATGGAGACACATTTCAAAAATGTCCATAATTCATAAATGTATTTATGATTTAAAGTTTTTGAGTAAATGGCAAGGCTTCATTCAGAAACATTCTCCAGTTAAACTTCAGCATCTAGTAAGACTAATGTACTCCTTCAGGCTTATCACAACTCACAAAGTGAACTGTGGTATATAATTACCCCAAAGATGCTAGTCACTGCAAATGCTGTTGTGATGCTTAGATAGTGACAAGCACACTAAGGCTGGAATGAGTCATCCTGTTTATCACCTCAGAAAACTGATTTCTTCCCTAATAATTCCTAAGATACAAGATATTCAATTAGGGTCTTTGAAATGCAGTTTTAATAGAGCATTCATATTCTCTATACAAATGTAAATTTAGTCCAAGTGAAGAAAGGTGCTTTATTAATCCTTATTACAGGGAAAAAAAACGCCAATAAAATTCGGTGTGTTTTAAATTGGAAGGCTAAAAGAAAGCCAAGACATAGTCTGAAGCAATGAGGTGAGACATAATTGCTTATCAGATTCATATGAGTAATTGATGTTTCCTAGATCCCTCGAGGGACCTGGTAAATAATAATCATGATAACAAAAATAACAACAGCAAATAACTGGGTTACTATTATGTCTCAGGAACTATTTTTGGCAACTATTTTGACTTTAATTTTTCTATTAAATTTTCACCCATGTTAGGTAAAACTGTCATATCCCTTAAATTTCAGTAAATTATTAAATAAATTCATTATCTTGCCAGAGTCAAATGATAGGCAAATGCTACCTAAAATTCCGTCAGTTCACACCACACCAGTCTGCCTCTCTAAGTAATCAAACTATTAACATCTAAAGCCAAGATTTGAAATATTCTCACTAGCTCTTTGCTGCTGTCAACAGATCAGGCTTGAGAATAGCAACACAAAAGTTTCTGCTTCACTAACTGTGGACCAAACCTTAAAAGAATCTTCCTACTTGCAAAGCAAATGATGACTGCCCAATAATTAATAAACTAGCCAATCTACCTAGGTATCGGTAAAGCATAAAGTCTTTCTCTTCCTCACTGATCCTATAAATGATCAGACAAGGTGAGATTTCTGAGCACAGGGAGGCAGGCAGAACTTGGAAAATCCAACATCGCTGGTTATCAGATTTTACGGACCTTGGACATTCTTTAAAATTGATGATGTAAAACAACTCTCGATGATGTGAAACAACTCTTGATGATGTTGCTTATAGTTACATATTACTAAGTAAAATAAGAAAAATCAAGAACACAGGCACACATGTCAAATTCCAACAGAGTAATGATGTCATGTACTAGGTCCCTTCTGGAAAACACTGCATGCTTGTTAAAGAATGAGTCTCAGGCCAGAGAGATCATGCAGTGCGTGAAGCACAGGTACTGCATGTGGCTGACCTGGGTTCAATCCCTGGCAACAAGTATACTCCCCTAAGCCCCACCAGGAGTTGATTCTTGAGCATGAAGTCAGGAGTAAACCCTGAAAAATGCCAGGTATCTACCCCATCACTCTCACCCAACCCCCGACCCCCCAAAATAGCAACAACAACAACAACAACAATAACAAAGAATGAAACTAAGAAGCAAATAACATCTCGGCATTGAAAATGAGACTGCTTTCTCAACAGAAACCCTCTGAAAGGGTTATCAGGACATGCTGGTTTGCCCAGAACACAGTCAGAGAAGAGGAGTTTGTCTGCTCTACAAAGTAACAAATACCAGACAGAAAAAATATTCAGCTGAGTGATTTAATTTTCCATCCCAAAAGTAATTTTCATGATAAATAGCATTACTATCAACAGTTTTCCAGTAAACTCTTGAATAATTTTAACGAAATATTTTCTTCTAATATGTACATATGAAACTAAATCCTTATTTTATGTGCCAATAAGACAAAAACTATATACAAATTCTTAAGGTACCCAGAAGAATTAATGATAAAATACGGGAAAAACTTTGCTCTCTAAAGCATACAGAGATCTCCAATGAGTAAGATGGCCTTTCAAAATAGATATACTTTGTACTTATGAATGCATAGTTCTAAGGGAAAAATCGACCTGAATACAGTGATAGAGTAATTTTGTGGGGCCACACAGAATCTTAGGACTCGCCAATGTTGTCTAGAGACATGCTCACACTACTTTCCCTGTCTGGCCAAGAAACATCAATATCAAGTTCCAAATGAGAAATTTGGAGTTTTCTCTTTATTAATCAATTATTCCGTAACAATATGCATACTCTCTCTCACTATCTCTCAAGAGAAATGTCAGAAGGACTTTACATACATATGAATGTTTTGCCTTCTATTTTATTATAAAATAAGCCACGCTATAAGGAAATGGATTTGCATGAAAGAAAAAAAAACATAAATGTAATTGCAATCTTAGTGTACTATGTCCTAGAAGGCAAACAACTGCTAAATTACCATATTGCTTCAGTGTTTAGAGTTCCTCCTCATGAGAGCAAATGGGAATTTTGCCTGTAATGCAAATCTAAGAAATCAAAGGAAAAATAGCCATATGCAGAACTTAGGGAAAGATCAGCTCCCTGGAATCCAGCTACCCTAGTCATTCACACCAGAGGAAATCAAAGCTGCAAAACTGTTCTCAAAATCACTCTTTGTTTTTAAGTAAATCATGATCAGTTTAAGTTGCTGATTTATAAGTGTAAAAGAAAATTCCCTTCTCACTGTAAGTGCCCGTCCTTTCTGGCAAGCCTCTTTAAAGGGAGTTTCAACCAACAAAGTGACCCAGACCAAATCTAAAAACAATTCGGTTAGCCTTAAATTGACTGTCTTGAATTCTTCTAATTATATAACCTTCTCTAAACTTCTCTTCCTATAACCAAGGAACTATAATCCTTGGTTACAGTTCACCAAGTAATCAAAGGCAAATCAAATCAGCAAGGATTTGCCTTTCCTAATTACTGGTAACAATGCCCAGCACAGTAGCCAGCACCAGCAGATCTGCACTCTATTCATCTTCATGGAAAGAAGTATCTGAATCTCCAAAAGGTAAGAAGATCCTCATTAAGAAAGGCATTTCTGCAAGACCTCCCATTTATTTTTTTGATGACTGCTCTCAATCTGAAGGATAATAACACCATGCAACTTGAAATGAGACATCAAAAGCATTTACCATTAGGACAAAACCCAGCCTAGCTTAGGGTTCTTCAGGCCAGGGATGCCTGAGGATGTAGCCCAGCACGCCCAACTGAAAAATGCAAGCTGCTCATAGAAACCTTTATAATCAGTCCTCCAACCAAGTCTACAGAGATAGTCTGCTCAACCATATATAAAAATTCACTGACCTGCTCCATATATATATACATATGGAGCAGGTATATATACACATATATATATGTGAAGTGAATTTTAGTGGAAAGGAAGGGCTATGGGATGGCATTCAATCACTCTGACACATTCACCTTTAGCTACAGACAGCACAATACACTGACAGACACAGTTCTAATGACATCAGGACCTGTGGAATGTATGACTGCTAGGAAGCTCATACTGCTAAGAAACAAAGAACAGATCTGATCAAATTTTCTAATGGAAGGGCCGGGAATCACTGGAATTAGATCTTAAGGAAGGAGAGGACATCTATTATTTCATCTTCACAAAAATTTGGAAGTATAAAGACTTTAACACATAACCTCTAGAAATTTATATGTATATACATATATATGTATATATATTTGAGGCCAGATTCTCAGTCCTGATCATAATTCTCCAACTTCTGTCCTAAGATGATCATCACTAGCATGAAAGCAGAGCTCAATCACAATTAGGAGTCAATTGTTGGGGAACCTAGTATTTCTCAGGAGGTCAAGATATTAAAAAAAGAAGCGAGGGAAAAGAAGTGACAGTCCTAGAAACAAAGTATTGTTAGTATTTACAGTGCTATACTAATAAAGGGAGAAGAGCATAGCCATTTGCAGCAAAAGTTAACCCAAGGAATTTCATTTTTTAATTATTAAAAGTAAAAAATCAGTTTCGAGTTTCAACTTTTTTTAAGTGTTCCTCTTCATAGCTTTTATGCTACCTTTAGTTTAAAAAAAAAATCTGAGACAAAACTCAAAGCTACTTCAACCCAGGCGAGTCTTTTTTCACTCCTACACCAACTACCGGGAAACCTACAAAAGCACAACCAATTCTAGCTGTAATTTACATGGAGACGAACTGGGTACCAGAATTTCAGATCACTTAGTTCCATACACCATTCGATAAATACACCAGGAAAATCTAACAGAGTCTGTTACGCCGCGTGGGGAAATAAAGGCACGTTTTTTTCAATGAAAAATTACCAAGTCAGAGTTGCCCGGTCGGTTCTACAGTGACATTCTTTAAGTAGTGTTGACAGCCCATATGACACTCAGATCAGGCGACCGCCTATTTACTTAAGTGCAAATCACTGAAGAATTTGCCCTTCCTTCCAGAGTCGCCGTCTCTCCTCCTTTCCCCAGCAGCTGGCTGCAAGACGGTAAAAGCAGGGGGTGCAGGAAGGAAGGTTGAGACTTCCTAAAGACTAAGCCACCCAGAAAAGTAAACACCCCAGACGCCACCGGGTTTGGCACGAACGCAGATTGTGGCAGGGCTCTTGGCACGGTTGTTTACAATGTGGTCTAAGGACCGCAGCCGGGGATGGCACACAGGCGCAGGAGACACCCAGAGGTGGCCCTCTCGCTCCTAGTTCGCCCAATTGCTGCGTTCGCTCGAACCATGCAGAAGGCAGCGCGCACAGCCAGCAGCACCGAGCCGAGCGCCGGGAGCCTTTCCAGGGGGTGGGGAGGTTGCGGCCGGCGGGAGTAGGGGGGGGTTGGGGGTGCACGATCCCCTCGATCCCCATCAGCACCACCGTGGGGTGCGTCGGCCGCTGCTGCACCAGAGACTCCCGCGTCTCCCGCGTCTCTCAGAGCTGCTTCTCGCTGGGGACGCCGCGACGCCGGGAGGCATCCTCGCAGCCCCCTCGGGGGCCCCCGTGGCCTCCTCAAACCAGCTTTTCCAGTTAAGCGGATCCCGGGAGATTTGGAGCCGCGAGCTCAGCTTCAGTACCGGGAGCCTGCCGTGCCCGGAGCTCCCTGCCCGCCGAGCCCAGGGCGCCCACGGTGACCCCGCTGCCAACTCACCCAGGTGCCCGAAGTCGCCCCCCTATACACACACACCCCGCGCGCGCGCATGCACATACACACACACACATACACACACACACGCACACGCACACAGGGCACGCCTCGTCCCACCCGACTCAGCCCACCCGGCGCGTATACGGTCGAGCCCGTCCTGCCCGGGAGCCCCGAGGAGCGAGCGCGGCGGCTGGGGCGCGGCGGCACCGGCTCTCCGCAGCAGCAGCCCGAGCTCCCCCTTCGCCACGACAGCTCCGGGGGGCGCCCGTCTTCCTACCTGTAACCTAGCCGGTCAGGGCCACCAACGTCCTGCCCACCCCAGCCGCGCCAGCGCGGTCCCCGAATTCCTGCACCGCCGCCCCCCGCGCGGTGCCGACTCCCCCAGCGATCGCGCCGCCCGGGCCACCCACGAAAGTGGCCGCTTTCTCCAGCCCAAACCGCCCGAACAAAGCCGAGGCGGGCAGACCTCCACCAAACTGCCGCCACAGGGGTGGGGGACAACACCACGGGCGGGCTGCGGGGAAACAGCGCGGCTCACCCATTCGGGGGCGCGACCTGGGCAAGGGGGACACCAGGGATGCTCCGGGCAGGCGTGTATGTGGTGGGGGGGGGAGATGTGCGGGGAGATCGCGGTGGGCTCGCCTCAAAGACCCCTATCAGCCCCGAGTCCAGTTCCTCACCCAGTCCCTGTCTGTCCTCCGGCACGCTCCCGCCCCCAACAGACCCCAGCTCCGGCCCGTCGGAGAGAAGGCGCCCCCTGGTCGGGTTTTCAAGCCCCCGCAGGAGATGACACCCGGGTGGGAGAGAAGGGACCATGCCCGGGTGGACCCCGTTCCCATTCTCCAGCGTCTGTGCGACTGCCAGCGCTCTCCCGAGCTCCTCTCTTCGGCATTAACCTCCCGGGCGCCCAAGAGCAGGGAAAACCTCGAACCCGGGTCCACTCCTCAGCGCCCACCCGCCAGGAGGCTCCCTTCGCGCCCCGCAGCACGATCGAAGGAGCGTGTGTGCAGCCGAGGGTGCGAAACGGGCTGGGTGCGTGTGCTCGCAGCCCGGCCCGCGGACGCCGCCGGCGCCGGGGCCACCACTGTTACCAAGAGTCGGAATAAATTACCTTTCGTAACCGCCGCTCCCGGAGATCGTCCCATCAGTGGCTCAACAACCTGCCACTGGGGGTAGTTTTCAACCATCCAGCCACCGAGCCCGGGAGGGGGGGTGGAGGGGTTGGGGTGGAGGGGGAGCCAACGACCCCACTGGCCCCAGCGAAGACACCCCGGGCCACACGCGTCCACGAAGGATGATAAAAACCAAAGCGCAGAGGAGGCAGCAGGAGGGTGGAGACCCCCAGCCAAGGAAACAAACAACAAAAAGTCTCTCCTTCCCCCTTTCTTCTGCTACACGGCCATGGAGAAAGGGGAAGGGGGTGGGGGGATGCTTGTCTTCCTTTACGTTTCCTCGCTTCCCGCACACCGAGCGGGGGGTTGGGGAGGGGGGGTGCCCCCAAAAACGGAGCACGGGGAGAGGAGGGTTCAGATGTCTCTCGCAGTCCACAGTTGCACAACTTCGGAGTCAGGCTCGGTCTCCAGCAGCAGCCCAGGGACCCGGGCGGCAGCGATTAACATGCGGCAGTGCTCGCCGGGGCTGCTCTTCCTCCCGCCGCCGCCGCCGCCGCTCGGGGAAAGACGCTGCCGAAGAGCCCCCCGGTCTTCCAGCATCCCCCCAGCCGGTCTTTATATCCAGTGGTCCCACCCCACCCACCCCCTGCTCTTTCTTTTTTGCTTCTTCTTCCTCGGTCTCCTCTTTCCGGCTAGGAGCGGGAGCGCAGGGATAGGTAGGGGGAGCCGCAGGAGCTAGGGGTGGCTGCTCCTCGGCGAAGCCCTCCTCCTTCTCCTCTTTCTCCTCCTCCTCCGCCGCCTCCTCGGGAGGCTCTCCCCCGGCCGCGGGGCTCCTCTCGCACCCACCACCTTCCCCGCGACCCGGCGCGAGGGCCGCGCAAACTCCTGCTCGGGGGCCGCGCGGGAGCGCGCGGGCGCCCGCGCGTTCCGGGGGTCGCGGAGCTCCGAGCCCGGGGGGCGGCCGCTCAGCTCGCCGCCGGCCGGCCCGGGCCGCCGCGGGCATGCGGGAGCTTCATCGCGCGGCCGCGCCGCCTCCGGGGCCCGCTGCCTCGTCTCCGAGTCCCCGCGCGATCGAGCCGGGCTCCGGCCGCTCTCCGGACGCGCTCCCGCGGCGGCGCGCGGCCCCGGCCGAGCCCCCCGTGCGGCCCGCGCGCGCGCGCGCGCACACCCGAGCGGGGACGGAGGCGAGCGAGAAGAAAGGAACGGGAGGGGGCGAGTCACTGGCGGCGGCGGCGGCCGCGAGCGGTCCGAGGACAGGCGGTGGCGGCGGCGGCGGCGGCGGCGGTGGCGCCCAGCCGGCCCGGGAGCGGCAGCTGCATCCCCGCGCCCGGGAGCGGGGGCGCGCGGCGCGGTGCGGGCCGGCGGCCGGCCGAGGCGCCGAGAGCGGGCGGAGCGCGGGCGCGCCGGGGCCCGGGCCGAGGCCGGAATGAGCCGCGGGCGAGGGGGGAGCGCCGGGAGTCGGGGAGGGGGCTCGCGACAGGGACCGGGGGGGCGGCCGGCAAAACCCGGATCTGGAGTCCGGCGGGCTCGGGGCCGCGTGGGCTCCACCTAGCAGCTCCGCGATCGCTGGAGGTAGGAAGGAGAGGACAGCCACTGAGGCTTCCCTTGCAGGGCGTCAAACAAAGAGTACCTCCAGGAGGCTGCCTCCCTCCCCCCACCCTCCCTCCGACTCTCTCTCTCTCTCTCTCTCTCTCTCTCTCTCTCTCTCTCTCTCTCTCTCTCTCTCTCTCTCTCTCTCTCTCTCTCTCTCTCTCTCTCCCCCCCCCCTGGCTCCTCGCCCCTGCTTCTTCACGCTCCCCTTTTCTCTCTCCTTTCTCCCCCCCTTCTTCTCCCCGTCCCCCCCTCCCCTTTATCTCCTTTTTCTTTCTCGTCCCAGGTAAGTAAAGAAGATCACATTGAACGCCCTGCCTGCCGTTATCCCTTTTCCCATGTGCCGATCGGTCCACATTTTCCTTAGACAGCGACCCAAGCCCAATTGCGTTGCCTACCTTTGGTCCATTTTATGTTCCTGCAAGTTTAGGTTCCTCCAAGGTGCGAGTTTATTGCAGACTTCAAACTGTCTTCTCATCATCGCGGTGGGGATGGAATGATTTTATTCCACCACATCGATAAAAATGACTGTGCTGTATCTAGAACTCTAAATGCCAGAGCAGCACCTTCTGAATGAGATAAAGTCAGCTCAAGTTAACTGGATGACCTTGGTCAATTACTGAACCTCTTATCACTCCTTTGTAAATGAAGGGGTTTCAGTAATAGTTCCCGGAGTATTTGTTTTCTTCTCTAAAATCTCGCGACTGGAAATGGCTAAGGTGTTATTTTTTTTTCATTTGAGTAAATTTGAGTTATGATTATGACATATGCTAAGATTTATTATCAACATCCAACTAGCACGCTCCATCCAAATTGTATTTGAAAGCATATATCCAGAATGTCCTCTGAGAGCACTTGGGCAAGTAACATCAAACCCAGCACATCCGAAGAACCTAAAACCTCATTAGAATTAACAGACCATACCCAATACAAATGACTACCAAAATTTCATTCATTCTTCAAAGCTCAATTCCGGAGCCAAGTACTCCAAGAAGCCTTTTCTCACCAACCACAATAAAAAAAATAATCACTCCCCCATTACAGTCCCAGAGCACTTTGATGCTATCTCTCCAACAACACCTATTTCATTCAGTTCTTTCTCTTGGTCTTTCAAAATAATTAGTTCTTTGTCTATATGCCTCTTTAGATTGTAGGATCTCCCTTGCATGCAAAATGCAGATTTTAATCATATCTACACATAAGATTACTCTGTATTTGTAGTTCTTTAAAAACCATGGTGGGTGGGGGGGGGCATGGGAGGGAAGTAAGAGTGGAAAATAATTCTGAATTGTGACCAAATGGATGTTCAAAGGGTCAACTTAGCTGCTCAATTTGTATAATGCTTATCCATTTTATTCCTTGGTTACTTAAAGAAAGGCAAACTGACATATGCAGTCACCTGTTTCCTAAAGAATTTTGAAAAGAATAGCCAATTGTGACAACTTCTCTTACTTTAAAGGAAGCAGAATGGAAAATCATTCATCTCCCAAGTGGATAGGTATATACAATTAATAAAATAATAAAATTCAGAATTAAAGCTATTGTATAGATTTTAAGTAAATGCTATTATTTTATTTAGAAAAATATAAACTCGCTGCAGACTAACTTTTAGGATCAACCTTTCTAGAATGAAATTTCAAAATGGAAATAATACATTTATCAAAATGTGAAACAGTAATTGAATAAAACAATTAGCCAAAGAGGATTTGACTTCAAACAAGAAAAAATTAAAAAGAAAATGTGCAGGATAAAAATCCAAACAGGGAAAAAAAAATTGAGAACTGATGGTTAAAGAAAATCAGGGAGAGAAGATATTTGATTGCTTATACAATAAATAAAATGTTAAGATAGCATTATTCTTCTAGCAGCTACCTAAAATTGAGGCTCCAACATCATGCTTCCAAATCATTTTTAATCTGAATGTCTATGGTCATCTATATTTGATTTAAGATATAAAGAATCTTACTTGATTGCCAGGAAATCTATGACTCTTGTCAATATTATTCCAAGGTGAATATTCCACAAAAAATAAATAAATAAATCTGTGATTTCTTGCCACACAATTACATATAGCACTTCTTCTCAGAGACAAAAGAGCATCACAAAGGATGTTTGACCAAAGGTATATGATATTATACTGAATTGCTTTAAGTGCTAGAGTTGTTTCTTTTCTTTTTTTTTTTGAAGTTTTTATTAAGATACTCTAAACTTAGCATCATTTGAAATTGGTGGATCAGTTTCTCCCAAATAAGAAAAAAAGCCAAAAGTTAAACTACAAAAAGTAGAATTATCCAATCAAACTGGGTAACCAAAATTGAATATTTTTTTCATCATCATCATCATCATCATCATCATCCCGTTGATCGTCAAATTTCTCGAGCAGTCTCAGTAACGTCTCCATTCGTCCAAGCCCTGATTTTAGAAGCCTCTCCTTCCAACATCTCTACTCGTCCTTCCAACGATGTCGTACTGGAGGCTCTTTCAGGGTCAGGGGAATGAGACCCAGCTTGTTACTGGTTTTGGCATATTAATACACCATGAGGACCATGCAAGGCTCTCCCATGTGGGCAGGAAACTCCCAGTAGATTGCCAGTTTCTTCCAGAGGGAGAAGTAGGCTATAAGATATAAGTTTTGGGAGCTTGCTTTTAAGTCTTTGGGTGCTGGCCATTGACAGGATTATATGGCACGCGCAGGGGGCAGTCCCTGGGTGTGACCACCTACCTACTGGGAAATGGGAAATCTGGGCAGAAGAGGCCCAGTCCCAATCCAAGCAGCCTTTGAGCTCTCAGCCCCAGGTCCCACACACCTGGGTTCCTCTGCCCATTCCTTCATGCGTGAGGCTCATCTGAAAGTGTAGAGAGGGACCTTGAGCATGGCTGTGACTAGGCTCTGGAGGTCTTCAGCCACCAGGAGCTCTGCTAGGGGTGGGGAGAGAAGCTAGAGCCCATCCCCTCTGAGGAGGCCCCGGGGAAGACAGCCAGGTGCATAGCCCGGGCAAGAGACTATCTGTCGAATTCCAAATTTGCAGAATTTTTTTTAACTATTAAAATTTCCTGACCAAAGGACTTTTCAAACTAAATAATACACTAGGATCTCTAGCAGTATGAAAGTTAAGGAAAGAATATTGACAATATGTTCACAGAGTAAATACAAAGGGTCAATTATTGTAAAAAAGTATGTTTTCATATACAAATACAATACATGATACATATATACAGTTATCATATCTACCATCTTTTAATCTTCAATGAAAGTTCACTGAAGAAGAAGCATTGCTATACTACAATTGAACTCACAAAAATTTGATGAGACTGGTATGACCCTATTTTACTGAAAAAAAAAATGACACATTTTGATTCTAAAAAGAAAACTGACAGTTTATATCAATTTCCTTATAGAATATATACCATTAATTAGGTGCATCTGTAACATAGGTACATACATATACATAGTATAAGTGATGTATCTTTGTATAAATAGATATGTCACTTCAACTATAAGCAGAAATAGAGATATGTATGAGAATGTCAGGACAACAGATATACAAGGGGAGGGATTATGTAAGATATTCTGACTTGTCATATATTTTCATATGCAATAAAGTCTCTAAAATGTTCAGCTCTGTAGTTATTCTTTATTGAGTGAATAGTTGGCTAAAACAAAAACAAAAGAAAAGTATGGTTATATATACTGTTTTAATTAGAATTCCTTTAGACCTGCACAAGAAAATACAAAATTACAGCAGAGAACGAAACAAGATTGAAGTTTATTTCTTTTTTAAGTCAAAGGTTGGTGATTGAAGACGATTATGACTCTCCAGAGCATCCCAAAATGAAACAGTTGCCATCTTTTACTTCTTGCTCCCTTACAAATGGCCTTTATTCCTAGTTCCAGTTCTAGCGATCAGGCCTACATGGCAGGAGCAAAGGAGAAAGGGAGGAAAAGAAAAGTTTACTCACATTCAAGGGCATTTTTCTAAGTTGCACAAACCATTTCTTTATCATTTCATCCTCAGACATGGTGACACTTAGCTCCATATCTAATGGGAAGTGTTGGTTATCCCAGGCAGTCATGTGTCCAACCGAAAATCAGAATTCTTTTAAGATCGAGCCTTTCCCCAGCATATGACCTAACACTCTGCACTGCCTTGGGCTAACTTTTGCATATATTAAGTTTTTTAGTAACCAAATGAATGACCAGTTAAGGAAAATAATAGACAATGCCACCTTAATATGAAATGACCTCTACTTCAACCAGATGTAAACTTTTGTATGATTTCAAATGGCTGATCTTTCGCCACGAGAGAAAATGCTCTCTGAGACCCAAACAAGTGTCAGCAGAGTTTCTGCCTTAAATGAGCTTGGGCCTAATTAAAATGATAGATCAAAGTACTCAGTTTAATTTTTGCAAAGCAGGCTATAAAGCACAGATTTCATGTATGCTATGACATGCTTAGAATTCTAAGAGGTATTTGGTTCAGCAGATATAAATTATATAGACTGTCAGATCATATTTGACTCTCCTACCGTAGATTATTAGATTATTCTAATAAGTACAAAGTGATGCTCCAAAACATGAGTTTGAAGGGATATTATGTTCATTGCCGCACTATTCACAATAGCAAAGATCTGGAAATAACCCATCTCCAACAACAAAAGAGTACTTTTATCTTTAATGTGGTAGATAAACACAAGGAAATATTACTCGACTCTAAGGGAAGATGAAATTGTGTGGTCGGTTACAATCTAGATAGAACTGAAAAAGATCGTGCTAAGTGAGTCAAGGAGAGAAGGACAAATATCTAATGATCTCACTCATATGTGGAGTATAAAGAAGCATCCTTAGGAAATAAACAATGAACAATAGCAGAACCTGAATCTAGCTACAGAAGTGAACTTACTTAAGAGAAGAAAGAAGACACTTGGAGGCGGGAAAATGCTAACATTGTTAATATTCTGGTGATGTAGCATAGTAACATTGTATCTTAAAACATTACTATGCTATTGTAAATCGAGGTACCTAATTTTTTAAAAATATATTGCAAAGGCAATAGCTAGAGATGTTACCCACTTCCTAAGATAAAAATCAGAGGACATTTTAAAAATGATCAGAAAATCTTACCTTGATTATAGTGTCCTATTAGTTTGACACCATCTATCTTCTCTTTGCTTCAAGAAATTCTCACTATTTTTCAATCCATAAGAGGATCTGTATATGTTACATTCTTAATGACATAGAAGCTTATCTATAAATCTAGATAATGTTGATAAAGATCAGTTTTAAACAGTTTACCCTAATCAAGTAGTTAACTTTCTCCACATCCTGACATTTTCAATGAAAGCATCTCCTTAAAACTCTTCATAATCATTTTCTTAATGGCTGTGAATGTTCCTGCCACTTTTAAAACCCTGAAAAAACAATAGCTCTTTTTTTCTTCTGCAAGTTTCTGTGCTACTTTGTCCTAGGTCCTACAATGAAATTATCCTCAGGATTGGAGCAATAGCACAAGGGTGTTTGCCTTGCACGTGGCCGACCTGGGTTCGATTCCTCCATCCCTCTTGGAGAAACAGGCAAGCTACCAAGAGTATCTTGCCCACACGGCAGAGCCTGGCAAGCTATCTGTGGTGTATTCGATATGCCAAAAACAGTAACAAGTCTCACAATGGAGACATTGCTGGTGCCCACTTGAGCAAATCGATGAGCAACAGGATGACAGTGATACAGTGATTCATAAAAACTCCAAATTGGACCCCATACCAAATTTGTATATTTACACATTGTCCATGTTAGTGTTCCAATATTGACCCTTCAAATTACTAAGTACTTAAACATATCACATAAAAGTGTCTAAATTTTAGAATATAGATCCATGAAGTCTCCAAAACCATGAAGTCTTCAGAACCCCAACACAGTTTTCTTAAGGTTTTTCTTTATGAAGACAGATGTGCGTTGCTAAGGAAAATACCATCGCTAATCAGAGAGATTCAATATGAGTTGTATGGCACAGAAAAAAAGGAGACCTTTTATTTTTTAAAATTTTATTTTATTGAATCACCATGTAGAAAGTTACAAAGTTCTCAGGCTTATGTCTCAGTTGTACAATACTCAAACACCCATCCCTTCACCCAGCCCATATTCCACCACCAAAGCCCCCAGTATACCTCCCAACCCCCACCCTCCACCCCCCATCTCCGCATGCTTAGTTGATAAATTTCACTTTATTTTCGCTTTACCTTGATTACATTCCATATTTCAACAGAAAATTCACTATTATTGGAGTTTTCTCCCAAGAAAGACAGCCCTACTGCCAATGAAGCATTTAATAATTAGTTTTCCATTGCTGGGACTGGAGAGATATGAAGTCCCGCTGTTTCAAGTACATAGAATTTTTTCCCCCTTCTTCCTGCGCCACCAAGTTCATGCCTGCTTAATGAATAGTCCTCATATTATGGCTGACACCACGCCACCCGATGAGAAAGAAAGATATTTCTCTTCCTCAGCCAGCGTGGGGCTATCGCTTAGTTCAGTCTAGAGACATGGCTGCAAATAGTTTCCGGAACCAAAAGTAGTCTAGTTGGGCTCCGGATTCTGGTTGAACAGCAGCATCGCAGTCGCACAAAAGTGTGGCCAACCGGGTCGACTCTCGGCGGAGCATGAGCTGGTATCGGCCAGAGACTGCCAAAGCATCCCGCTGTTCCAAGTACATAATTTTTTTCCCCCTTCCTATTCCCGCATCTCTAAGTTCATACCTACTTAATAGACCTCATAATATGGTGGACACCAACTGCGTTTTTCCCAGAAAAGGGAAAAGAACCAAGAAAGGACGATAATACCTCACCTCGGCTGGCTTGGGGCTTTGGCTTAGTTACAGTCTAGAGAAATGGCTGCTACTTTGATTACCTTCAATATTTCAACAAAAAAAACTCAGTATTATTGTTTGGAGTTTCCCCCCACAGTCACACCTGCTAAAAAGGAACCGTTTCACATTGTTGACAATTAAGAGACATTAGGTCGCACGGCCACTGTTGCGGATGCGCGGTTTTGAATTTTTACATGAAGTCCAGGGAAAATTCTGCCAGAAATTGCTTCACTGCAAGCTTTTACTTCCCTTTTGTGGTGCTCATATGATGGAGAAGCCTGGAGAGAAAATCCCTGCCCCACTGGCGGCTCATGGGCCCGTGGCTCCGATCTCACAGTCTAGAGGCATTTTTGGGGAGCTGCTCGTGACCAAAGTAGTTCAGTTGCCTCCGGGGTCGAGCTCGTGGAGCCACATTAAGGAACGTACCCTCATGGCACTGTGCTTAAATATCGGCAAGGGGCGGATCCGGAAATCCCACCCCCTATAAGGAGACCTTTTTTGCCCTTTGTGAAACATCATTTGGCTGTATTCTACTATTATGATTTCCTCCTTTAAAAATAAACTGGACGATAATAGTAGATGCTTAACACTTGATTATCCCTACTTATTTGCAAATGGTTCCCACCACTCATTAGTCAGAGGATGTGTGACTGAGGTAATATTCTTACAGTTTGGTCCAGCCCATGATGGATGGCATCAAGTAAGATCAACTGACTTAGCTTGACTAATTAGAATATTTCCCCAGATTTTACTGGACCTTACTATGCAAAAAATCTGAATGCATCCCTCTGGTAGAAGAGGTTCAGAAATTATTCATGCTAAACTCTTTTGATATATCATGCTAAATCAACCCAACTTAGTTCAATATTTAACTGAAGAATATAATTAGAATTATGAATATCTAGATTTTAAGAATACCTATTCTTGGGGGCTGAAGAGATAATAATATACTTTGGATGCAGCCAATCAGGGTTCAAACCACCAATACCTCAACTAGTTCTCCCTAGCCAGGCTATGAGAATCCCTCAGCATAGAGCCAGGAGTAAATGCTGAGTATAGCTAAGAGATCATTAGATATTTGTCCTTCTCTCTTTGACTCACTTCACTTAGTATGATATGCTTCACTTCCACCCAAGTTGTACCCAACTACATGATTTTGTCTGTCCTTATAGTTGAGTAATGAAAAAAATCCTAGGGTTAAACAGAAATACTTTTTTTATACACACACACACAAACACACACACACACTCCAAATAAAGTGCACAGGGATGTATATTTATGTATAATATCTTCTCATTGTGAGACTTGTTACTGTTTTTGGCAAATCAAATACGCCACGGGGACCTTGCCAGGCTCTGTCGTGCGGGCAGGATACTCTCGGCAGCTTGCCCGGCTCTTAGAGAGGAATGGAGGAATCGAACCCAGGTCAGCCATGTGCAAGGCAAATGCCCTACCCACTATGCTAATGCTCCAGTCCTGTTATAATATTAACATGCAATCTATATCATGAAGATGCCTAGGAAATAGTAGTCTAATTGTAGTATTACTATGGGAATATTGAACTTATTGTTTTTGCAGTATTCTTAGTTCAACTGCTATTTAGAATACATTTTCTCATTTTTTGTATCAGATTAAATTCTTTATTTTAACTCTTTTCTTATACAAGCAAAATAAAGATTGATAAGAGAATAATAGTTAATGCCTACTTGGAAATACACTGTTCAGTACAATAAGATTTATTCAATAAATATTTAATGAGTGAAATAATTTAAAATATTTAAGATGCAACTATTAAATATTTTAATGATATTAATATGACTTATTGTACTAGGATTGTTTTTATAGAATTATGTACCTATAAAATTCAAATTAATTATCTTTACTAGGTGAGAATAATTTCACACTACCCAAATGCAACTCTTTTGAAATGATTTCATACTATGTCATGCTATGGAATGATTTTAATGTGTTACCAAATTTCTTGCATTTAACCTACTTTTGGTTTTGGAGGGAGGGTTTAGAATCAACTGAGAAGAGAACCGTGGCATTGTAAAAAACTGGAATAGTGTTCAGAAATGATCTAATTTATTACCAAGCAAGAAGGTAACATTCATTTTCCAGAATAAATAAAGTAGGACTATCTTTTAACTATAGCTTAATTCAGAACTACACTCCTTTGAATGAATGAACAACACCTCTGTGGACTGGGCCTAATCATCCATAGAAGGCAGCAACATTTTATTCCAACTTTGTTAATAAGGATATGAAGCTCCAGACAATATAATATTTTCAAGGTCAAACATTCAGTGAAGCACATGATTTAAACACATTTATCATACCAACACTCTGGACATGGTAGAGGTACTAAATGCAAGCTTTTACTGCCATAGCCACCCCCACTGGCTTCCGAGGATCAAAGAGGAAAAACACCTTGGCAAATTTCTACTTCGCAGGTCCTCAGGTTAATCAGGTTGTCTGACCAGCAAAAACTGAAATTGGAGTTCACAGAGTCACAGAGACTATCTCTTGCCAGACCATGTAAGCCATCACGCTGCGGCTCTTTCCCCTGCCATATAAAATCAAGACTCAGAAGTAGTACACGCTTGACGGGAAGAATGAACGACTTTATAGCATCACTTGATGAAGTCACCAGCAGGAATGGAGAAAACGCTAATTTGAAAAAGAGAAGTATGAAACACTTTCTCCAAGAGAGCTTCCGTGACACACAAAGAGTTTCTGGATTACTTTATGGCCCCTGGTTGTGCATTTTGCTTTTAATTCATTTCATTGGTTTTTGAGGGAAAAGGGACCTTGTCTGAGACTGTTCATGGCCCACTCCTGGTTCTGTGCCTTCTGGCTATGTGCTCTTGGGTTACTTCTGGCATGGCTCGGGAAGCATGTGCAGTGTGGGCGGACTGAACCCAGGTCAGCTATGTGTGAGTCAAATACCTTACATACTAGTCTCTCTCTCCAGCCCCCCACACCACCCCCACCCCCACTCCCAGGTTATTTTGCACTATTGAGATCCAGCTACATAAAACATACTTGGTTTCTAAAAAAAAAAAAAACAACACTTGTTGTAGTATAGTAAATCCTCTTTTCTGAAGAAGCCAGCACAAATTTATGGTAGTTATCAAAGCATTTTGCCCAGCCCTTTATTCCCATCTCTGAAAAGCTTGCGTCTTCTATGGGTATCCTTTGTGCTCTTCGCTTTTTGTGTCGGTAATGGGCTGTTTGCTACATTACGCAGCCTACATGGGGAAGGCAAACAGTCTAGGTCACCTGAAATATTGTAAATTGCTCAACCCCACTGGTTTATTTATAGATGGCCGTATGGCTCAGGTTTGGATCCTTCCCTAGACTTTTTATTTTGTTTTCTATCTTTTAGGTGATAAGCATCTCCCTGGTGGAGCTCAAGAGGCCCAGGGGCCAGTCACAATGTTTCACAGCCAACTACCCTGGTGGGTCTCTGATACGGCTGAGGATGTGCTGCCAGGCCCTGCGGTACCTGGGATTATAGGAGCCATCCCACCCAGTGCTGCATCACACCCAGAGATGCATGGGGACCTCCAGAGTGGCAGCAGGCAATGCTTGGGAGATCCGGAAGTTCAGGGATTGAACTAGGGTTGGTCACACGCAAGGCATGTACCTTAATGTCTGTGCTATTTCTTTGACCACTTTATTTTATGAACAACAGGATAGAGAAATGCTTTATTCTCAGCATGTTTCATATTATAAACCTTCCTTCCTTCCTTCCTTCCTTCCTTCCTTCCTTCCTTCCTTCCTTCCTTCCTTCCTTCCTTCCTTCCTTCCTCCCTCCCTCCCTCCCTCCCTCCCTTCCTTTCTTCTTTCCTTCCTTCCTTCCTTCCTTCCTTCCTTCCTTCCTTCCTTCCTTCCTTCCTTCCTTCCTTCCTTCCTTCCTTCCTTCCTCCCTCCCTCCCTCCCTCCCTCCCTCCCTTCCTTCTTTCCTCCCTTCCTTCCTTCCTTCCTTCCTTCCTTCCTCCCTTCCTTTCTTCTTTCCTTCCTTCCTTCCTTCCTTCCTTCCTTCCTTCCTTCCTTCCTTCCTTCCTTCCTCCCTCCCTCCCTCCCTCCCTTCCTTTCTTCTTTCCTTCCTTCCTTCCTTCCTTCCTCCCTCCCTCCCTCCCTCCTTCCCTCCCTCCCTCCCTCCCTTCCTTCTTTCCTCCCTTCCTTCCTTCCTTCCTTCCTTCCTTCCTCCCTCCCTCCCTCCCTCCCTCCCTCCCTCCCTCCCTCCCTTCTTTCCTTCCTTCCTTCCTTCCTTCCTCCCTCTCTCCCTCCCTCCCTCCCTCCCTCCCTCCCTCCCTTCCTTCCTTCCTTCCTTCCTTCCTTCCTTCCTTCCTTCCTTCCTTCCTTCCTTCCTTCCTCCATTTATTTATACATTTTTAATTTATCCATGATTTCCTTCAGGGATTTAGAAATTTTGTTTCCTACTACTATATTTATATAAGATATTAGTGATAGCTAAGTTAAATGTCATGAAATAACATGACATCTGTATAATGCAACACACTCTAAAACTTCCTCTGAGACTGGTTAGAAGCCTTCCTTTTCTCTTCCTTGCTTCTTGTGGTGGCCTTGTGCCCTGAGGGCAGCTGGCAGCACCCCCCCAGGCCTCAGGGTGGGGTTGGTCTCCTTGGCTCCGAGCACTGTGCTTCAGGGGGGGTCAGGGGCTCCAGCCCAGGGCTCCTCCCTGGGGTCTTCTCTCAGCCACTCTCACCAGCAAAGTGGGCACAGAGGTTGGTGTCTGTGGCTCTGGCCCCTCTCTGCTGTCCCATTCCCGGGGACTATTCCAGCTGGCCCCGGGCCGCCTGACACGACAGGGCTGGTCTACATGGCTCCTCGGGCAGCAGGAGATGTTTTTGCTGGGAGGGGCCACCCCACAGTCCAGCATGGCTGTTGGGACCATCAATGGACAAGGACGGACTAAGGTATGCATTCCATGTTTGTGATTGATTAGTGGTTATAATAATCCTAGGAGTGACTCAAAACTTGATTGTATGTTAGGTTGAAACTGGTGAAATATAGAACTTTTTTCCATTCTATACTCAAGAGAACTCCATGTTTAGCACATAGCATCTGAGAATGCACTGAGCTGAACTTGCCGAATAGAGAATGTTAGCATTTCCTAACATATTATTTTGGGGTCTGAATTATCCTTCTAATTTCATTCATAAAAATTCAGTTTACGATTACATCTAACTTATACAGGGATTGCCAAAGGTAGTCTGATTTTGAATCTAGAGAGAAATTTGATGTGAGATTGATTAACAACTATGCAATTTTTACCACACCCTTTCCTTGGCTCTGAAATAGCCAATGATAGGCAATGATGCGGACTTGTGTAGCCCGCCTCTATGAGTGTACCTAGACTTGTGTGGCCTACATAAGTGAATCACCATTTTGAGTATTGTGCTAAAAAAGAGCAAAGGACATGGATTCAGAAAAGCAGTATTTTCAATGCTGGCTCTGTCACGGTATCTTGTGTAAATTATTCAATCATTTCCAGGCTTTATTTTCCTCATCTGTCCTAATTATTATTAGGCTCTTGGAGACAAAAAAATTAGCATATCTTAAATTTGAAGTTGTATATAAATGTAAGATATTACTAGGACACACTACATGTATAGACTCATATTACTTATACAATTTCATCTGCTATACTTTAATTCCAGAACCAGAGTGATAGCACAGTGGGTAGGGTGTTTGCCTTCACACGGCTGACCTGGGTTTGATTCCTGTGTCCCTCTTGGAGAGGCCGGCAAGCTACCAAGAGTATCCCACCCACACGGCAGAGTCTGGCAAGCTACTCATTGTGTATTCGATATGCCAAAAACCAGTAACAAGTCTCACAATGGAGATGTTACTGGTGCCCGCTTGAGCAAATCAATGAACAACAGGACGGCAGTGCTACATACTCTAATTCCATGTTTGCCTGTGCTGGTTCAATAACTCCTCTAAAATCTCACCATCGTCTTTGGAGGATTGTATAAAACGCATTGCATAGTACTTCTTTTTAGGATCAAAGTTTGTTTATATCTACAGCTTAAGGAATATAGCGAGCTCACAGATGAGTGATTCATGTATTTCCCTCTGCTAAAGGGAGAATTCTTGCTCCAATGATGTCTCCCCTCCACCCCACACTATCTGTCCTTCAAGTGCTTACTGAGATTACGCCCATTCTTGACTTGGAGAGCACTCTGCAGGATGAGTCCCAGTGATCCCACACTGGATTTCCTGATAACTGCAGCAGTTTCTCTTTGACTTCTGCAAACTCTTGAGCCCCTGATTTATCCCATGTCCCTACATTATTCCTGCAGTACACCTGAAAAAACACCTGTTTGCTATTCTCTATCTTAAAATCTGCTTCCCAGGACACTTGACCTAAGACAGCCTCCTCCTCTTATCCTTGCCCTTGCTATAGTTTATTCTTGACACTTCGCCAGCGAGATGCTGTTAGAACAAAGTGACTGTATTAGTTTCCCAGAGCTGCTGTTACAAACTACCACACACAGGGTAGCTTAAAACAACAGAAATCCATTGTCTCACAGTTCTGCGAAAAGTCAGAAATCAAGATGTCAGCAGGGTTATGCCTCCTCTGAGACTCTGGATAGGAGCCTTCCTTTTCTCTTCCTTGCTCCTGGTGGTGGCCATCAATCCTTGACATTTCTTGGTTTGCAGCGTGTCGCTCCAATTCCAGCCTCTGCCATTGTGTGGAATTCTCTTTTATGTGTCTGCTTTCCAGTGGTATTTTCCCTTTCTTAGCAGATCGCAGTCATGGTGAATTAAGAGTTCCAGTAAATCACCTCCTCTTGGATTTATAAAGCTGCAACTCTTTCCAGGGACTGTAATATTGACAGGAAACCAAACATAGGATATCAAGATAATTTTACAGGTACGCAATCAGCTCACAGTACCGTCCCTACCCCAAATACTGTAGCTGCTTCAGTCAAATGAAACTTGAAGTGATGTGCAAACGATGGAACAGTGTGACTGCTGATACATCCATGAGCGGATTGGTTCTTCTCCCCAGAGACCACTTGGCTGCAGCCATAGTTCCCCATTGTCATTTCTTCAACATGCCAGGCACACACAAACTCTGAGTTCTGTGTCTGATTATCAGTGCATCTAGAATATACTTCCTAGAAAATTTGCACAGTTCTTTACGTGATGTCTTTTCTGTCCAGTCTGCACAAATGTCTCTTTTGTGTGATGCTTTCCGTAACAGTATTTAAAATGACAAACAACCAAGTCCCACACTTCATATACATTTTTTTTTATCCTCCACAGAACTTCTCATGTTCTAACATGCTGTGTAGTTTACCTTACATATCGTATTTATTGCAGGTTTCTAATATGGTTTCTGTCAGTCCCTGTTCACTTTTGCCATATTGGTCCACTTGGTTTCATAAACGCACTCAATTTTATTTTACCACTTCATTTTGTGATGTGCATAGTATCCTGGAAAGATGCGTTATAATAATATTCCTAATGTTGTAGTGTTTTAAAAGCAATTTTCATACATTCCTTAAGATATTGGGGGCATAATATCTGTGCCTAACAGATAACTTGGCCTTGGATTTTTATTGTTTCCCATCAGAAGGTAGGCTTTAACAGGATGAAGATGTTTGTCTCAGTGATAATCTCCAACAAGTGAAATAGTTTTGCATATAGGAATGCTCACTAAATATTTGCTGCACATGTAGGCAGCTGAAATATTATTTAATTTCCTATTGGAATTAGTTTCCCATTCTCTTAGTAAATGAGATTTGTGTGACATCCTAGAATATGCTGTTATTTCCTCTTCTGAAAACCTAAAGAATAATTCTTCAATAGAGTAGCCAACCTTTTAATTAATTGCAGAACTCTAGCTCTACACAACTGTTGAGAACATAGAAAGCCTATGTATGTAAGCTGTAGGAATAACTTTTCTGTAGCCTGCCTTAGTACACTAGAATATCCTATGTTCTTTCAGGAAGTTACTACAAATATTGTGAGAAATATTTTTTGAACTTACAAAAGGCTTTCTTAAACAATTATAAGAAAAATGGGTTATTACCTTGATAAAAAAAATACTATAATATTGAAATATCTTCTAAGTAACAAATAAATCAGGAAAAACCTTAAAATCATTTTATAGAACTAAAACTAGCATGGTTGCCATATTACAGAGATTTGTTATAATAAAAAAAAACTATAAAAACTGGTGGGTCTCAGGTGGTAGAGCAAGGATAAGAGAATGACTAAATTTGATTTGTATTTATTAGAAAAGGAGAGATCAGACCTTCAATTTGATTTGGGAAAACTGAAGTTAAACATACAGGGATATAAATATTGCTTAGTTTGTACTGAAGAATTTTGGTACTTATGAATTTCTTAGTATAAATGTTACCATTAAAACCTTTTTGAGAGGAAGTACTATTTTATAGGAGGCAAAAATCATTACAGTGCTGCGTATATTTAAGGATAAACACAATACTTTTGTGTACAGTGGATCGGGTGGACTGGACCTATAGCACAGCGGGTAGGGCATTTGCCTTGCACATGGCCAACCCCAGTTTGATTTGGTGTGTGAGCGCTACTCCTGGGATCATACTCTGCTGTGATTAGGAGATCATGCCCTACCAGGGATCAAACCCCAGCAACCTGCATCCAAAGCTTACATATACATACACATATATATCACTGTCACTGTCATCCCATTGTTCATTGATTTGCTCAAGTGGGCACCAGTAACATCTCCATCGTGGGACTTGTTACTGTTTTTGGCATATCGAATACACCACAATGGAGACGTTACTGGTGCCCACTGGAGCTAATTGATGAACAATGGGACGACAGTGCTACAGTGGATCAGGATCTTTGCAGTTCCTTAGCCTTTTTGGAACTACTATGAAATTTCCCTTTTGTTCCACCTTCAACAGTCCCATATGCTTTTCTCTGAGATCGTGACTAATGCTCATTATTTATATACAGATAATGTCTATCTTCTCACAATGGAGATGTTACTGGTGCCTGCTCCAGCAAATCGATGAACAACGGGATGATGGTGCAGTGCAGTGCTATCTTCCTTTGAGTGATGGGGAAGCATGGTCAATTTATTTTAGTACATATATTGCCCAGCAAAATTTCTTTCACTTTAACTCCACATGGGATGAGTGAACTGTTGAATGTTCAGCAATTTCAATTCTATAGGCATAGCTATTTTCATAAGGTTGTTTTCAGCATATAAATATTTCAGAAAGTTATTCCTTTCAAGATTTCTTTCTATTAACTTACAATATTTCATCTACTTATGCAACACGTGGTGTCCCAACCTGATCCAGGCAAAGTGAATGATGGTCCCTCCTTTATAAAAATCAATGCCTGGAAATGCCTGGAAACTTATGGGAGCATTTTATATTTATATATATATTACTTAATTTAATAAAAGCTCAAAAGGATAGGGGTTATTTCCTTTATATTATACATTTTAAAAGGCTCAAAGCTGACTAATTCACCCAAGGTGAGTTCAAGTCTATAAATTCAAGATCTAAATTTAAACCTCAACCTATCAAATTATAAAACCTTTGCTCTTTCACTTACATAACCACATAATCAAAAGATTAACTCCACAAAGTAACATGCTATTTAGAAAAAGAGATTTAACTTGGATTGTGTTTGGTTTAGGGGGTAGACCTGGTGGTGTGTGAACGCTACTCCTGGCTTCAAACTCTGCTGTGATTAGGAGATCATGCACCACCAGGGATCGAACCCCAGCAACCTGCATCCAAAGCTTATACTTAGTCAACTTAGTTTTCTGTCTGTCCCCACAGAGAAAGATATTTTAATTAAAACATTGACAAATGACATAATGACATTTCATAAGATAGCTTAGTTCAGGGGGCTGGAGTGATAGCACAGTGGGTGGGGCCTTTGCCTTGCATGCAGCCGACCTGGGTTCAAATCCCAGCATCCCATATGGTCCCCTGAGCACCTCCAGGAGTAATTCCTGAGTGCAGAGCCAGGAGTAGCCCCTGTGCATCGCCAGGTGTGACCCATAAAGCAAAAAAAAAAAAATAGCTTAATTCAGTGCACACTGCACTAAAATAAAAATTTAACCCAGATGGTGGAGCAATTTTACAACAGGTAGGACACTTGCCTTGCATGTAGCTGGCCCTGGTTCAAATTCTGGCCCTACCACTGGCATTTCATATGGTTCCACCAGGAGTGATTCTTGAGTGCAGTGTCAGGAGTAACCCCTGAGCATAGCCAGGTGTGACCCCCAAACGAAAACAAAACCAACCAAGCAACCTCCCAAAATAATTTTGACCACAGTGATTTCTTGCTGCAAGAAAGACATATATGAAAATGATTTTTTAAAAAAATGGTGACAAGGACAAATGCAGACATTTATAGTGGCAATATTAGCTCTGTGATTTTATATCATTTTCATCTGTAATTTTAATATATACATCAATTGTGGAAGTGGTTTTTTTTTTTTTTTTTTTTTTTACTTTTTGGGTCACACCCAGCATTGCACAGGGGTTACTCCTGGCTCTGCACTCAGGAATTACTCCTGGTGGTGCTTGGGGGACAATACCAGATGCTGGGAATTGAGCCCGGGTCGACCGTGTGCAAGGCAAATGCCCTTATTAGTCCAGCCCCGTGGAAGTGGATTTATGAAAGTTGTTTTAGTTTGCAGTTCATTTCAGATGGTCCTCAGGGCTGCTCTGGGTAGAGTGTGAGGAGATTCCTGAGAGATGCAGGGCTGGAACACATGGTTCCAGAGTGCAAGCAGGTGCCCCAGCCCTTTCACATGTATCCCCTGCCCCACATCCATGACTTTCGTCTGTTTGCCTTTACCATTTCTAATTATTTTTCTGTATCTCATTTAGTTTGTCTTCACTTGCCTTGCTTTTTTTCATGTTTCTATTAATTTGTTGTTGATCTAAGTTTCTTCACATATTTTTTGTACTTCTGAGGACTTTATTGTAATAGTATCTGTGTGACTCAAAAGACCCCACTGCAGACCTATACCGTGTTTTTTTCTCATATTTTACAACTAGGGAACTATCTCCTTCCTGAGAGTTTAGTTTTCTACCTTATTAACTAAGGTGATCAATGAATCTTAGTATGTCCTCCTCTTTCTATGAGCATTAAAAGATAAGCATTTAGTTTTGTCATGATGGAATTCATTCTGAGATACAAATCTTTCCCATCACTATCTGTTTTGCTATATATATATATAGCTATATATATATTTAAAAGAATATTACGTTTTTGCCATATATGATGTTTATTTGTATAGTCCCTACCTTTTCTGAGGAAGATAAGGGGATGGAAAAGGGGGAAAGATAAAAAACTGAAAATAATTTTTTTAAAGGTGAGAAACTTAAGCATTTCGTTATTTTTGTTTCAAGTCCAGCTCTGCTGTATCCTTCAGTTTAAGTTAATGATTTCTGTCACGAGTCACTGAGTACGTTCTTGCTTGCTATCCAACTTAGAATAGCTGTGATGGCTGCTTTACTCTTGTGCTTGACAACTTGTCTTCAAATCTTATTTCCTCATTTCCTATTTCTTCATATCTCATTCCAGTAGGAATGAAATACTTCTATATTTTACATACATTTTTTGCAGCCTCTCTTCTTACCAGATTGTAGCTTCCTTATGCATGTCAGATCTACATGGGTTGTGGGGTGGTGTGGGGGAATTTCCTAATACACTAACCCTGATTCCTAATGTCAATCTCAGTCATCTTTTACTATATGTATGCACGTAAATATTGTATTTTGTATAAGAGAACACACAGTAAAGCATGTAAAAGGATTGATATTGTCTAGAATGAGGTTCTGGGTGTATTTGTATTAATGTTAACCTCATATCTATTTGTTCCTTTCCTCATTCTGATTTATACATAGTTTACTTTCCTTCCACTATTTAGCTTAGCTTTCAAGGTGTCTTTTGCAATCTAGCACCTAAGACTCAACTAAGGTTGAAAGCGCTTAAAGAACTTGGTTAAAGTTATAGATGGTTGGACCAGAAATCTGGCTCAGCAATAGAGCACAAGTCTTACATATATGAGTCCCTGAATTCAATCCCAAGTACTACACACACGTGAGCACACATGCCCGTGCACACACATACACACAATTACACACACAGCTGTAGCTGACCTATACAAATCAGTAGATATTTTAACTATTTTTTAGCAAATGATTAAAATAACATAGGTGATAATTGAAATTTTAAATATATATATTTAAGATTGATTATGGGAGGTAGAGAAAAAACAAAAGAAACAGGAGCAACATAACAAAAAGTCTATGCAAAACTTGAGAAATAATCTGTCATAAGAGTAAGAAAAGCTGCAGATGAGAATGAGAGGGAATCAAAAGGATACATAAAAAATGGAAGATTATGCTTTCATAAAATCAAGAAAAATGAATGCTTTAAAAGAGTAACCTTTAACAATAATGGTGAATGTTGCAGAGAAGGTAAATCAGTTCTAAAAATGGGGAATATTGATTAAAATGTGACTCTGACAAGAGCAGTGTATGAAATGGAGATGGGTCAGACCTTTAGTGTACTGGAGGCAAAGGCACTGAGGAAATGAAGACGTTAAGAGGACCCAATATTCTGCAGAAATTTGGTTGCGGGGGAAATGAAGTAAAGCAGGAGCTTGAGTGCCCTTTGGGGTTGAGTAATTACTGTTGCTCTCTGTTTAGTTTGGGGAATCTATTATGAAGGTATCTCACTAGAAAAGAAGAAGCTGATGGTACTGAGTTATGAACAAGTGCAGAAGATAACATGTGAGTCTCTGAGAAAGATGAATATGATTCCATATACAGGACAGAGATTTACACTTCAGTCTGAGGGAAGGTGAACCTGTAATGCAATAATATAACTATATACAACAATTGCTTTAGGTAAGCACTTTAATCTAATTCTCTGCTGCATCTCCCCCGGACTGCTGCCCTAGTGGCCAGCACGCCACCCCCAAGCACTACAGCCATTGTCTCTTTCAGCACAGGTGTGTGACATCCCTCCACCTGCCCTTCCTGTGTCCCAGCCTGCTCCTCGGACCCCGAGCACCCCAGCCATCCCTCTCCCTCAGGACTGCCACCCTAGTGGCCTGCATGCTGCCCCCAAGCACCGCAGCCATTCGCTCTTCCAGCACAGGTGTGTGCTATTGTGGGGAAAGGGGAGTGGCCTAATCGTCAGGGGGCGTGACCTAGGCAAAAGTGGGCATGGGCTCTTTTCCAGCGGATGGCCCCTAACGCGGCTGCAGATGTTTTCCTGAAACCCATCAATATGTTGTTTCATCTAAACCTTCATTACCTATGTCATTTCCAAGAGTAACATCCTAGCTATCTGTAAATAGTAGGACAATAAAACACAAGACTTCACATAAGGATTACAGGAACATCTGAGCGGGAGGCCATGTTCTAGAGGGGGAAATTAAAAAGGCAAACACCATTGATCGAGCCCATCCAAGAATCCTTTTTCGCAACAAGAGGGAACCAGGATACTGATCTTGAAGGTCCCTCTCCCATACCACCACAACATGAAGAAACAGCCCAAATCCCCACCACAAGGAGAGAATGATAAAAGGAGTCCAGAAACCTCAATAGGTGTTTCCTGCAAACTTGAGCTCTCTGATAAATAATTCAGAGTTGAAATCCTCACTATGTTCAATGAACTCAATGGAAAAATTGACAACTTAAAGGACGACCTGACAGAAACAGTACAACAGACAGCCGAGAAAATATGGGAAGAAATGAGAGCAGAAATAAAAAACCTACAAAAATAAATTAAGGATTCGGTAGATGAAATAAAAAATTCTGTGGCTGTCCTCAACAATAGAATAACTGCAGCGGAAAACAGAATCAGTGAGCTTGAAGATCAGCTGCAAAAATCCTACAGGTGACAACAAACAATGGGAAGAGAAATCAAAATAGCTCTAGGGCCACTCAGAGTCCTAGGGGATGATTTCAAGAGGAACAACATTAGAATAATCAAAGTACAAGAAGGACAGGGAAGCAACGCCAACCAAAAAGCCACAGTCAAACAAATATTTGCTGAAAAGTTCTGAGAGCTGGAGAATGCAGGCATCCAGATTCAAGGCACCCGAAGGATGCCAGCTAAAAGAGACCCTAACAGAAAAACCCCAAGACATATCATAGTTACAATGATGGACATCATGGATAGAGACACAATACTGCAAGCAGCAAGGATGAAGAAGGAAATCACATACAAAGGATCACCCCTTAGATTCACAGCAGACATATCAGAGGAAATCTTCCAAGCCCGAAGGCAGTGGTGGGATATAGTGAAAAAACTCAATGAAATGAATGTTTCACTAAGAATACTTTATCCGGCTAAACTTCATTCAAACTTGAAGGAATGATACACTATTTTGTGGATAAACAACAGCTCAGGAACTTCATAGACTCAAAACCAAACCTAAAAGAAGGACTAAAGAGGTTATTGTAAGACAAGAAGAACCCCTACATGCACAACAATCTCTTACTAAAATGGCGCAAAGTCCCATAACAATAATCTCTCTTAAGGTCAATGGTCTAAATTCACCAATTAAGAGGTACAGACTGGCAAAGTGGATTCAGAGACTGAACCCAACATTTTTCTGCCTGCAAGAAACAAATCTGAATAAAGAATAAACAGAACAAACACAGACTCAAAGTCAAAGGATGCAAAACAATCCTGCATCAAACAATTCTCTCAAAAAAGCTGGGGTGGCCTTGCTAGTATCGGACAACATAGATTTCAGGTTGTAAAAGATAAGAATGGATAGGGAAAGACATTTTTTATTATCAAGGGATATGTACAGCAGGAAGAAATCACACTCCTAAACGTGTATGCACCCAGTGAGGGACCAGCCAAATTCCTACAGCAACTGCTAACAGACCTTAAGAAGTACATCTCCATTCCCAGATCAATAAAGGCATCTGCTGATTCCCCTCAAAAAAAAAAAAAAGAAGTATATCTCCAGCAACAAAATAGCAATTGGAGACTTCAACACTGCCCTATCACCCCTGGATAGATCAAGATTAAAACCCACCGAGGAAATACTGGCTTTGAAGGAAGAAATAGAAGAGAGATCTATAGATCTAAAAAGGACTTTATATCCCCCCAAAAAAGGAATACACATTCTTTTCCAGTGCACATGGAACATATTCCAGAATAGACCATGTGCTGGGGCATATAACATACCTCAACAGAATCAGTAAGATAGACATTGTACCAGCTATCATTTTAGACCACGATGCACTGAAGATAGAAGTTAAACAAACACAGGCGCAGAAAACCAAATCAAACACCTGGAAATTAAACAACTCGATGTTGAACAATGAGTGGGTCATGAAGGAAATCAAGGAAGAAATCAAAAGGTACCTGGAAACAAATGAAATGAAGAAACGAGCTACCAGAACCTGTGGGACGCAGTTAAAGATGTATTAAGGGGAAAATTTATAGCTCTGCAAGTATTATTCAGGAAAGAAGAAAGGGCCCACATAAATAACTTGACTGCACAGCTTAAGATTTTAGAAAAGGACCAACAAAAAGAGCCAAAACCAGGCAGAAGAAAAGAGATAATAAAACTTAGGGCAGAAATCAATGACATGGAAAACCAAAAGACAATCCAAAAGATCAATGAAACCAAGAGCTGGTTCTCTGAGAAAGTGAACAAGATGGATAAACCATTAGCAAGACTCACAAAGAAAGAGAGAGAGAGAACCCTTATAAACAGAATCAGAAATGAAAAGGGGGACATCACAACAGAAACCAAAGAAATTCAAAAGATTATCAGAGACTACTTTGAAAAGCTGTATGCCACGAAGCAAGAGAACCTAGAAGAAATGGATCATGGATTCCTACAATCTCCCAAGACTGAACCAAGAAGACCAGGAATAACTGAACAGTCCTAATAATATCAAGGAAATTGAAGCTGTAATCAAAAGTCTTCCCAAAAACAAAAGCCCATGTCCATATGAATTCACTAGCGAATTCTTCCAGACATTTAAAGAGGACATATTGCCAGTTCTTCTCAAGCTTTTCCAGGAAATTAAAAAAAACAGAAACCCTCCCAAACAGTTTCTAGGAGACTCTTATCTCCCTAATACCAAAAGCAAACAAAGACACCACAAAAAAAGAAAACTACAGGCTGATATCTCTGATGAACACAGATGAAAAGGTTCTCAACAAAATATTAGCAAACAGAATTCAACAACTCATGAAAAAGATCATACACATGACCAAGTGGGAATCATCCCGGGGATGCAAGGATGGTTTAACATTAGGAAATCAATCAACATAATCCATCATATAAACAAAAGAAAAGATAAGAACCATATCATCATATCAATAGATGCAGAGAAAGCATTTGACAAGATTCAGCACCCATTTATGATGAAAACTCTTGCCAAAATGGGTATAGAAGGGGCTTTCCTCAATATAGTTAAAGCTATCTACCACAAGCCTATGGCAAGCATCATCCTCAATGGGGAAAAACTAAGAACCTTCCCTCTGAGATCAGGGATGAGACAAGGATGCCCACTCTCTCCACTCCTGTTCAATATGGTACTGGAAGTACTTGCAATAGCGGTTAGGCAAGAAAAAGTATTAAGGGCATACAGGTAGGAAAGGAAGAAATCAAACTCTCAGTATTTGCAGATGATATGATACTATACTTAGAGAACCATAATAACATCTATGAAGAAACTCTTAGAAACAATAGACTTGTATAGTAAAGTTGCAGGCTATAAAATCAACACCCAAAAGTCCACGGCTTTTCTATGCACAATGAGAAAGAAGAAAGCGACATGATAAAAGCAATTCCATTAACAATTGTGCTCCAAATGATCAAATACCTCGGAATCAACTTAACTAAGGAGGTAAAGGACTTGTATAATGAAAACTACAAAATGGTACTTCGGGAAATAAAAGGAGACACGAGGAAATGGAAAGATATCCCCTGCTCATGGATTGGAAGAATCAATATTGTCAAAATGGCAATACTCCCCAAAGCATTGTGCAAATTCAATGCGATAGATATAAAGATATCCTTGACTTTCTTCAAAGAAATGGAACAAGCACTCTTGAAATTTGTATGGAACAATAAGCCCCCACAAATAGCTAAATCAATCCTTGGGAATAAGAAAATGGAAGGAATCAACCTCCCTAACTTCAAACTCTACTACAAAGCGGTAGTAATTAAAACAGCATGATACTGGAACAAAGGCAGAGCTGCAGACCAATGGAACAGGGTTGAATATTCTGGCACACTACCCCAAATATATGATCATCTAATCTTTGATACGGGGACAAGAAATGTGAAGTGGAGCAAGGAGAGCATGTTTAACAAATTGTGCTGGCAAAACTGGACAGCTATATGCAAAAAAATGGACTCAGATCTCCACCTATCACCATGTACATAAGTCAGATCAAAATGGATTAAAGACCTCAACATCAGACCAGAATCCATAAGATACATTGAAGACAAGGTTGGCAAAACCTTCCACGACATTGAAGCCAATGGTATCTTCAAAGATGACACACCACTGGCCAAGCAAGTGAAAACAGAAATAAATAAATGGGACTACCTTAAACTAAGAAGCTTCTGCACCTCAAAAGATACAGTGACCAAAGTACAAGGACAGCCTACAGAATGGGAAAGGATATTTACCCAATACCCATGATAAGGGGTTGATATCAAGGATATACAAGGCACTGGTTAAACTCCACAAGAAGGAAACTGCCGACCCGATCAAAAAATGGGGTGATGAAATGAACAGAAACTTCCCTAAGAAGAAATCTGAACGGTGAGAGGCATATAAAAAAATGCTTGACATCACTAATTATCAGGAAGATGCAGATCAAAACAACAATGAGATACCATCTCACACCACACTGACCCACATCCCAAAAAACAAAAACAACCGGTGTAGGCGCGGATGTGGGGAGAAAGGAACTCTTCTTCACTGCTGGTGGGAATGCCGACTTGTTCAGCCCTTTTGGAAAACAATATGGACGATTCTCAAAAAATTAGAAATTGAGCTCCCATTTGACCCAGCAATACCACTCCTGGGAATTTATCCCAGAGAGGCATAAAGGTATAGTAGAAATGACATCTGCATTTCTATGTTCATTGCAGCACTGCTTACAATAGCCACAATCTGGAAAAAACTGGAGTGCCCAAAAACAGATGACTGGTTAAAGAGACTTTGGTACATCTATATAATGGAATAATATGCAGCTGTTAGAAAAGAAGAAGTCATGAAATTTGCATATAAGTGGATCAACATCGAAACTATCATGTTCAGTGAAATGAGTCAGAAAGAAAGAGACAGACATAGAAAGATTGAACTCATATGCGGAATATAATGTAGCAGAGAGGTACGAGCTAGCAACGATGCAACTTCTGGCAGAAATTTCTCTGGACTTAGTTACTAAAATACTAAAATACAGAAATCCATAACCTTGCGACCACTAGTGTGGCCACACGACCTCCTATCTCTTCATTCTCAGCAATGGAAAACAAATTATCAAATGCTTCCTTTCCAGCAGGTCTGACTTTGGGGGAAGGGGGGAAAATCTCCAAACAATAATAGTGAGTTTTTTGTTGAAATATTGAATGTAATCAAAGTAAAGAGAAAGTAAAGTGAAATTTATCAGCTACATAGGCAGGGTGGGGGGCTGGGGGTGGGGGGTGGGCAGGAGGTTTACTGTGGTTCTTGGTGGTGGAATATGTGCACTGGTGAAGGGATTGGTGTTTGAGCATTGTGTAACTGAGACTTAAGCCTGAAAGCTTTGTAACTTTCCACATGGTGATTCAATTAAAAAGAAATTCTCTGCTGCTTCTGATTTTCTCCCATAAGGAAGGATATAGAGTCAAGCTGGCAAAGACCAAGTATAACAGAAGGGTTAAGGAGAGTAGTCAGGATTTTAGCATGTGTTGCTGGGTGTGCACCACCAATGGCTCACACTTGGATGTTATCAGACAGACTGTACTAACAGACATGGTTATTATTGCCAAAATTTCTCATTACAGTTTAGTTTGGCGTCATTCAACAAAGCAGAGCACTATTAATGAAGTTTCCAGATGGTGAGAAATACAAATCGCAGTGTTGGCATCAAATTAAATATCCTGAAAAGCTAGAAAGAGAAAACTCATAGTAAAATAAAACATCATATGAGGTACAGGTGAAGGTGAAGGCTCTGGTCACTGAGCATTTTAGGTGTGAGCCTCCTCCCATTTCCACCTGAGGGCCTTAGCCGTAATGGCAAAACAACATACATAACTCAGCCACAATATGAACTTCATTAGCTTTGTGGAAAATCCATCTCTCTTTAGGAAATGTTTTCATTTACACAGGACAAAATGGAAACATCCTTCACTTGATGACTCAGCATTTAAAACAATTATTTTTATTTTTATTTTTTGATGGATGGACACATAAAAGAAATGGTAGGGACACACATGCACAGAGGAAGAGCCAGGTGAAGAGGAATAAAAAGAAAAGCCATCTATCTGCAATACAGAGTCCACTTGGAAAACCCATCATGTGAGAGTTGATTTTAGACTTCAGGCTTCCAAGGTGTTAGGAAATTACATTTTTTTTTCTCAAAAACTAAAATCCAAAAACCCCACCCCAATTAACAAACAAATTAAATGAAAAGCCGTCTACAGAATACAGATTTTGAGCTTAAAGGCATCAACTGAGCTCAAATGCCAAACACTTGTACAGATCAAAAGCAATAGAACTTTCCATATTCTTGAGTCTGCTTTCCATACTTTCCATACAATGGGCAGGGTAACAAGGGGTTCAGTTTCTGATGTCTAATACAGTCCCCCAAGCACCACCAGGAATGATCCCTGTGCATAGAGCCAGAAGGAATCCCTGGGCACTGTCAGCTGGGGCTCAAAATAAATTTTTTCTATACTGTTTGTTCTACTTTGTTCAGTTTGGAATAATCCTAAAGAAATAATTATCAATGCACACTATATACAGCCATACGGGTATCCACAACAGAATTTATTATAGCGAAAATCTGATTTTCAACAAAAATAACAAATTATTGCACTTTAGCACTGTCGTCCCATTGTTCCTCGATTTGCTTCAGTGGGCACCAGTAATGTCTCCATTGTGAGACTTGTTAGTGTTTGTGGCATATCGAAGATGCCACGGGTAACTTGCCAGGTGCTGCCCTGCAGGCGGAGATACTTTTGGTAGCTTGCTCGACTCTCCGAGAGGGAAAGAGGAACCGAACCCAGTCGGCCAAGTGCAAGGCAAATGCCCTAGCTATGTTATCGCTCCAGTCCTAACAAATTATTTTAGTGAAAAATTTATTTGCAGTGAAAATCCTAAAAGCCTGTTGACAAGATTTGTTTTAAAAATAATAATGCAAGCTATTATGCAGTCATTAGAAAATCTTAAAATTATTAAAATCCTGGAATTCCATTTGTAATATATAAGATAAAAAAAGTTGGATTTAAAAAAACACCCAAAATAATTATTGTTAGTGAAAGTATTTGCATAAATAATAAAGCTAAATATTAAAAGTTATTTCTTCAAAATTAAAATGTGAATTACATTTCTATTTAGAACGGCCTTTCCATTTCCTCCTATTATAAAAGTATAAATAGTTGTCAATAAAGATACTTTATATTCTATGGTTTGGTGAAAGATGAATTATAACATAGGGCAACATACTCCAAACTGTTATTCTGAGGAACCTATTACTTTTGTTCTTAATAGATTTCTTAGGAATAAGTTCCCACATAAATTTGCAAACATTATTTTAATTAAAATTTCAGATATTACTTTAATGTTAAGCATGCATGACATTAATATGCAAATTTTCATTGTGAATTTTTGTTCACAAATTTAATTGCATTGAATAATTTTGATATGGAAGAGTTATCAGCATTTTTAAAAGTGAGAACTTTTTATACTGCTTTGATAAATGATTTATTAGCATAGGCTTTTTTCTAAGACCATACCTTAATATTATCACTGCATGCCTCACAGTTATAAGACTAATAATAATAAGATGAGAGATTCAAATGCATCTACTGATAAATATTGATAAATAATTCTAAAATTTAGAATTTTACCTTTAAAGTGTCTTCAATGCATAGAGTTTGATTTTTCTCACCATAGAGATATCAGTTTATGGTTGCAGATGTTTTACTGTGCCTCAGACATGAAACTCTTGTGCTTTCAAACTAAGTAAAATCAATGAAACTATGACTGAACAGTGTTCATAATTACAGTGTTGTAGAGATAGGCCAAACTTTGCTAGATTAAAAAAAAATACATGTGCTGTCATAAAATACGTAAATATACTTTTTTTTTTTGCTTTTGTGTCACACACAGAGATGCACAGGAGTTACTCCTGGCTCTACACTCAGGACTTACTCTTGGCAGTGCTCAGGGGACCATGTGGGATGCTGGGAATCAAACCCAGGTTGGCCACCTGCAAGGCAAATGCCCTCCCCATGTGATATCACTCCAGCCCCCAAATATAAGTTTTAAAATGTAATTTGTTACTGAAAAACCAGTAGAGATTTTTTTTTCTTTTTGGGTCACACCTGGCGATGCACAGGGGTTAGTCCTGGCTCTGCACTCAGGAATTACCCCTGGCGGTGTTCAGGGGACCATATGGGATGCTGGGAATCAAACCTGGGTCGGCTGTGTGCAAGGCAAATGCCCTACCCACTGTACTATTGCTCCAGCCCCTGGTCGAGGTTCTTATGTGGTACAGTAGTTTCTGAATTTTACAACACTAAAGTTTCTTTATTATACCATATAAGTATTAAATGAACACTGTTCTCAAATTTGACACTTAAGGAAAAGTCATGCTGTGCAAACATTTTGTCCCATTATTATGGTAGAACAGGCAGGCACTTATCAAAAGTGTTGCAAATAGATGTATGCCATAAAAATGTGGAGTCCTAGCAGTAGTTTCAGAATTTGGTGATCAATGTGAATTAGGTCTGATGATCAATGTGAATGATGATCAATGTGACTTAAATTATTTCACTTCAACTTACAAGAGCAGACTCTGTTCAGTTCTAGGTGTCAAATAGCTTAAGGAAGGAAAGAAAAGAAGATACGCTTATATTTTCAATAAATAGTATACTTGGAAACTTTAACAACCATTCCCCTCTCCCTCGACACACACAGACTCTACCATATTATAATTTCTCTTGTCAGCAAATTCAGTTCTATGGTTCTTGGTCTGTTGAATTTGGGGCTAGCATTTAGCCTGAGTGATGTGCTTCTCTGCTGAAAGGAGTTTTGGAAATCCCAACTCAGTTCACTGGACAAGAAAGTGATCTTAACATTACTAGGTCAGAAGGGTATGCTTAACATGATCCTCTTTGAAATGTCAGTAGCTTGAAATGTGTAGGACACTGCATCCCCACGAGCCTTTAAGAATGTCCCTCTTTGTTGGAAGACACTAATAGTTGTGTTTAAAATGAAATCTCAAGAAAATTTGTTGTATGGGGATGTTAGGAAGTAACTGAGTAAGGGTCCTGAGGCAACCGTGGGGGGGTTGGACACTGGCAGAGGGTGTAGTATTGGGATAGTGTATTCATACAATGCTAATGTCAATAATATTGCAAATCGCAATGTCTAAAATAGAATAAAAAATTGTAGATGATTTAATAAAATTAATGTTTTTGTACAGAATAAAAAAGAATCACCCACTGTGTTGTATAATGATCCCAAAGCAGAATATATCAAGAAAAAGAAAAATGTTGGGTAAAAATTGGAAATAATATTTTTTATTTGCTCACATGGAAGTACTCTGGGGATACTCCTGGCATAGTGTCTAGGGGGTTTCTCCTAGAGGGCTAAATGATCTACGTGGTGCCAGGGATACAGAATGTGCGCCCTTTGAGTTAGCTACCCAGCCCCTGACACAGTGACTACTGGTGCCAGTGGAATGCAAATCGAAGCCTCAAAGCAGGAGGAGGTACTGCAATTAAAGGGCTATCTCACTCCTCTTGGCTGGCTATAATAATGCTGGCGGGTGAGTACCCAGGGAGGTCAGGACTGATAAGGTTTGCATAAGCTCCTACACAGCCCAGACATTAAGGTCATGCCAGACTCAGTGAGGCAGCCTTCAAGTTACACCTGAGATCCACTAGACCTATAAGTAGCGGGATCTGGTCCTCATGCCCCAAATGTGGGAGGGCAATGAGAAGTCAACCCTCTTCTTCAGTGTGCAAATTCTTTGAGCAACTTAGGAACTTCAAGAGAAGACAAATACTGAGACAAATTAGTTTTATGAGAGAGCTGAGTTTATTAGAGGAGAGTTTTGTACCCCTAGACAAAGGCATTGGTGAAAAGTCTGAAAGGTAGTCCAGGGGGTAATGTCACGAAGCTTCCTGTTTCGACTGTACACTCGTATCAGGACACGTGGCCTCTCTTCTGCCCCCCTCCTGGGCACTAGTTGGAAAGCAGCAGTTCTTTCCCCCTTGGCTGGAAAATGAAGGCAATCCAGTGGGAAAGAACTACTGGGAAACTTAGGGTGAGAGGAGGCAGGGCACCGTGTGCCAGCAGGACCCAGCGCAGTGGAGCAGTGGAGGAAGCAGGGGACAGAACAAGTGACTTCCTGTCCTGGAGTGGTCAGTGGTCGGTGCAGGGAAGAACCTGGAATGCAGACCTTGAAAGGAGAAGGCAGAAAATGTGACATCCTTCCCTCCAGCGAGAAACAGGGACAGCAGCCGGAGTACCTACTTAAAGCCAGAAAGCAACAAAATGTTTTGTTCAGAAACAAAAAGAAACTGAAACAGTTTTTTGTGTGCTAATTTCGACTGCGGAGTCAAGGACCCTCCCAGGATCAAGTCAGTTTCGCCTTCTCTCCACCACAAGGTTTGAGCTGGCCTTCTAGTTGGCGGCTACCACCTGCCAACCTGCGGGCTTCTGTTTTTCTCACCTTTTTTTCATCTCACCTACCGCTCCCCAACAGCTTTTGGTTCCCTGGTTTCCTGGAATTCCATGCATGCCAATCGATCCCTGCTCGAATGCCTGTCCCCACCCGCTTTACTAGGTAAGTCTGGAGCACATTTTGTCTTTGCTTTTTGGGCCCCACCCGGGGATGCTCAAGGGTTACTACTGGCTCTGTAATCAGGAATTACCCCTGACGGTGCCCCGGGTACCATAGGGATGGCAAGGACCGAACCTGGGTCGGCCACACAATAGAGCACTGTTTCCCAGCCTTTTCCATTCTGTCGCCCCACCTCTCACTCGGCTTCCTCATTGTGGGGCCCCCACATAAGGGTCTTTTCACTGGTGGCTCCTTTGGAATATCTTGGGATCACAGGGGGGCCACATGGCCTCCAGTTGAGAAATGCAGATCTAGAATATAATAAGGAAGAGCCTAAGCATAGTTTAAGGAATAATTAAGGCAAATTAATGAATTAAAGGCAAAAGATGAAAAGTAAAAATAGTAACCAGTATTTGCTTTGCATCTTCAGAACTGGAGAGCAGGAATTATAGGCTTCTTCCCTGATGGAACAGCTTCTAAGGCCAGACACACACACACACACACACACACACACACACATCACATCACTGGATGTGACCCCAAACCAAAAACAAAATCTTCAACTCATTCCCTGGTAACAGCTGAGTCCCGACTATTTCTCAGCATCACTCTTCTCTTTACTATACATTAGTGCTACATCAGGTGTCTATTATTAATTGTGGTTTGATGGACTATGTTTTGGGTCTCTGAATACCAGAAATTAGTTTTTATAATTTTTTTTTTTGGGTCACACCCAGCGATGCTCAGGGGTTACTCCTGGCTTTGCACTCAGGAATTACTCCTGGCGGTGCTTGGGGGACCATATGGGATGCCAGGGATCGAACCCGGGTCGGCCGCGTGCAAGGCAAACGCCCTACCCGCTGTGCTATCACTCCGGCCCCAGTTTTTATAAATTTTTGTTAATTCTTTGCTTTGTGCTATTTGTACTATTTGAGCTTATGAAAGACTTCACAGGAAAGATCTACTTTCATATATGGGGAAACACATAAAGGGAAGTTTAAAAAAAGTCGTACTCATTTTGAATAACTTTCTCTTGAGGTGAAATATATATATATATATATATATTATTTTTGGGGTCATACCTGGTGATGCACAGGGGTTACTCCTGGCTGTATACTCAGGAATTACTCCTGGCAGTGCTCGGGGAACCATGTGGGATGCTGGGAATCGAACTCAGGTTGGCCGTGTGCAAGGCAAACGCCCTACCTGCTATGCTATTGCTCCAGCCCCGAAATATATTATTGAAAAAAAGCACTTTATGAAATACACAAAAGACATCATGTGCATAATGCATACATTTTTGAGATGTTTATATTATTAATATTTTACCAATATTCTTTAACCTATCTCTTCTGACAATTCTTTCTACAAGACTTATCAAACAATGAAATTAGGTACTTTTAGCATAGTATGTAAGAGGTAAAATGAACAAATCTTTGTAATTTTCTTGACTAAAGTAAGAGTTCTAGGTATATAAATATCCTGAAAGTTTTATTTTGTTTTGGATTATATTGAAGATCTGATTTTTATAAGGCAAAAGTGAAAAAAGATATTTCCAGGAGAAATCTTAGCATCTGGGTAAAGGTAGGATTACAGGCTGAGAAACAGTAACTAGTTAGCCATTTAATCAACTAACTTGACTATAAATCATGAAGTGAGGAAGGGTCACAGAAATAGCTTTTCTTTAATAATAGAAAAGTTTTGGTTTTGCTCCTTTTCACCTTTACCTAACCAAGAGTATTGTAAAATTAAGCACCAAAACAGTTCTGGCAAAATATAAAAATGGCGCTCTCAGAAGATTACACAGAAGTAAAAGAACTTCCACATTTTACATAAAGATATATAACATTAAAGCAGAGCAGCAAGACATTCAGGATTTTTAAAATTGCAAAAATTTGAATGAATGCATTTTATAGTCTTTTTTTAGATTCAGGTTATATAATCCAAGACCAATACAATTTCCTTTTCAAATTTTGTCCTTTTTCATATTCTAGAACAGACACTGAGTTTTAAGGAATTTGCCATTCAAAACAATATTCTATCCATATTATGATGTTATTTACGCCAATATACAATGGATAGATCATTTCTATTTTTACTGAATTTCAAAATCATTTTTTAAAAATAAGCTTTAATTTATACAATGACAAATATTAATAATTCACATAATATATGCAAATATAAGTTGATGGGAGTTTTCAATAATTCCTAAGAATATAAAAGCATTAGGGACCAGAGACATAGTATAGAAGTTAAGGCAGTTAGTTGTCTTTCATGAGACAGACTTCTGGCCCTGCATGTTTTCCACTGAGCACAGCCTGGAGTGATTCCTGAGCATAGAGCCAGGAGTAATCCCTCAGCATGGCCGAGTATGGCCCCAAAAACAAATAAAAAAAATAAAAATCAGGGATGCAAATAGCAAATATATCTGAAGACTGAAAACTGAGAACAAATTCGTGGAAATGAATTGAATTCTAACTTTATTGTCATTTTTACTATAGTAATTTTTACTATAATTAGATTCATTATAACTTCAGAAAATCAGAGAGGTAGGAGAGTGGATAATAGAGAAGTGTTTATCATGCATAAGTATTTTAGTAGATGAGTGAAGCTTGTGAACATAAATGCATAATGACATTTTCGGTTGTCACATCCATTTCACATGCTGTTTCTTTGTACACCCATCAGTTCTCAGGTATTACTCCTGGCTCTATGCTCAAGGATCATTCCGGGCCAGATTTACGGGATTATTATGGGATGCCAGGGATCCAACCTGGGTGGGCTATTTGCAAGGCAAGTGCCCAACATGCTGTACTATCACTCCAGCCCCTTTGTATGTTCTTAAATTGGGAAAATGTATTAGCATAGTGACAAGAGAAAGGCTTTATGCAGCATACAAATTGATTATATATATATATGTATATATATATACTTTATATGTATGTTTTGAGCAATAATTTAAGAGATTCAGTATTATATTTTTAAATTAATTAGGTATCCAATGGTTATAAGAAACAGAAGAACTTAAAAACAATACTAGTTTTGAATAACAGCAGTTTGGAATGTATCTTTAATTTTCATATTACACTATCTAACTACAGCTCAAAGCAAAATTTCAGAAAAATCATTCACTTTTTCAAAAATTCTAATTTTCATAATCTTGAGCATTCTGTACAAGTTAGCTTATTTGATTAGCTAAGAAGAAGGTAAAGTTTGGTTAAGAAAAGCAAACCCAGGTATGATGAAATGTATGTGTGTATTGTACTTAAATGAGAAAAAAAAAAAACACCTTTAAAATGATGTTCAGAAAGAGGAGGAGACATTAAATGAAAGTTTAAAAATTGTTCTTTTTCACCAGAGATTTACTCTGAGTTTACCAGAGTCACAAACTGTGGAATATGAACTTAGATTTTTTTAAAAAATTTTATTGAATTACCCTGAGATAGTTACAGGCTTTCATGTTTGGGTTACAATCACACAATGATCAAACACCTATCCCTCCACCAGTGCACATTCCCCACCACCAGTATCCCCGGTGAACTTGGATTTTTAAAAGCACTCCTGACTCAGTTTCAGTAAGATCCTTTTGTAAGACAAAATGTTATATTAGAGCGATTTTTTTTATTTTCTGGAAATTTTAGGAATATTTAATTATATATTGACATATATGAAATTTTATATATATATATGTATTGATTTTTCTCTAAACCAATCCAAACTGGACTATATCCAAAATATTCCAGTTAGTAATATCTTCAGAAATAGAAAAGATTTGACACTATTGGAACAAAATATTGTAACTTCTGAACAACAAGAGTAAAGAAAGCAAACACAAGAGGATTTATAAATTGTATCCAAAATACTAACCACAGGCAAAGAGATACAGAGGACACAGCAGTACTGTAGAAATGTTAACGCTCTGTAGAGATAGAACAGCACATACAGTGCTTGCCTTGCTTGGCACGCAGCCAACCTGAGTTTGATTCTCTAAAACACATATAGTCCCTTAGCATCTGAGCTCACAGACAGGTACAATCCCTGAACACAGCTGTGTGTGGCCCCAACCTCCAAATTGCTACCCTTTGGTGTCAATTTTTCCAAAGTTAGTTGTGCTTTTTATAAAATGAAACAAGAACAAATTCTCTGTCAGAGTTTTTCCCAACAGAGAACACACCTATATAATCTAATATCAGAAATCACTAAATGATCACATTGTAAAACCAAGATCTCAGTGTTGCCCTATTTTTATTTGCCACTATAAGCTATAATTAATCTTCTTTGTCCAAAACTAAGATCAAAACAAGATTAAAAACTAAGAATAAAAAAATTAGCACTAAAAATTAAGAACAAAAAAAATTAGTAGTAAAGATCTAGGTAAATGTCAGATGAGAGAAGTAAGGTTTTGTTGATACTTTATGATTTATCTTTCTAGGTTCAAGAAAAGATAAGCCTGAGCATGTTATCTACTTATCTAGTATCTTTTTATATATCTCTGTCACATAAAACCACTGGACAACTTGGTTGATACATGGAAATATAGACTAAATATCAGATGTTTCATTTAACTCAGGAACACACACAGTAAAACAACAAATGACATCTATGCTTTTCTTTGAACTTCTATATCCTAATTCAATAAAGATTTTCCATTGACTCACATTATTTGTTATGTTTGTTTAGAGGTTTTCAATCTGATTGCCTATTTTTGTCACTTATTTTTTTCCAGATTCTGTTAAATATACTTAGAGTCCATCTTAATTTTTAAAGGAATGATACTGTATTTGTGGAGATTTTATAAAAGTTTGACTTTGAAATTTTCAGTGTAACATTAATTAATAAGAGAAAAACTACCTAGCTTTCATTTTTCCCATTCAACTATTTTCTTGTGAGACATATGACATAGCAGAAATTACTCTTTGACCTAGTAATATTTACAAATATTTTATATTCCGATGACTATATGAATTTTTGCTCTTACTGATTAATTTCTTTTGGAGATGATAGGAGTATGATGACTAAGACTCAGAAAAGAACAGAGAGGTATTGAAAATTCCAAGGACTCAGGTAAGGAAATAGAAAGAGCAATATTGCCACCCTTTCTATTTCCTTCTTCCTTTTAAACATTGTCATTCATCTGTCTCAGGGAAGACTCTCAGTCTTTCTAGACATTTTGCTCCTTGAAGATGGAGTCAGTGAAGTATTCAATTTGTATTCCAGTCAGCACTTAGTGGGAGTTCAATAAATGTCTGTTAAATGGTTTCAGCGAAATAGTGGATCTCAAAATTATACATGGTGGTGGGAAAGCCTGTTCTCTCTCTGTGAGCTCTCATTTCTTTGTTGTCTGAAGATCAGGTATTTTTAACAATTATGTATGTCTGCAGGTCTATACAAAAATTATTAAATATCTAGATATATTTATGCATTTTATAATATGAACTACTTTTATATATTTAGCTATAATTATATATGGTAACTATATATATACATATATGTACCATTATACATGCTTTTTAATGGTTTGGTATTTAATCAGTTAACATAAACAGGACAGGGGATGTTTCCAGTCTTTTTAGATTCTGAAATCTATAAAGTTTGTTTTCTCAATATGAAAATGCATATGCTTATGTGTATAAAATTAGCAAAAAGACATCATTACACCACAAGAAGCACAAACAAAAGAAGAAATAAACTATCTTTACTCATTAAATGTGTCACATCTATCTGCCTAGCTTTCTTCTACATCTTGTTAATTTTCATACTCGTTGTGGCTTCTTCATATAATTACTATTATACAAAATGGAAGATAATTTAGTCTTCCTTCTAGTATGACTGACTAGCTATTATTTTGGAGGGGAGCTTGAAACATACGCAGCAGTGCTCAGGGCATACTCCTAGCTCAGAGCTCTGGGATCACTCCTGGCAGGGCTTGGGGGATCATATGCAGTGCTGAGGATTTGAATCCGCTTGGCCATATGTAAGTCAAGCACCTTTCCTTTTGTACTATCTCTCTGGTCCCCCAGATAATCACTCTATCATTGTTTCACTGTCATCCCATTGCTCATCCATTTGCTCGAGAGGGCACCAGTAATGTCTCCATTGTGAGACTTGTTGTTACTGGTTTTTGGCATATCAAATATGCCACAGGTAGCTTGCCAGGCTCTGCTATGCGGGTGAGATACTCTCGGTAGCTTACTGGGGTCTCTGAGGGGGCGGAGAAATCAAACCCTGGTCTGCTGCGGCTGCGTGCAAGGCAAAAACCCTACCCGCTGTGCTATCGCTCCAGCCCCTTCAATAATACTAATAATATAAAAAAATTACAGTGACAAACTCATTATTAATCTTCTCATGCAAAATATTTAAAGTATTTTCAAATTTGGCTAAAGCTTTATTAATGTTATTTCACGTAGAAGCTGTAAGACTTTGGAAAACTTTTCTAGAAATTATCTCCTACTTCAAGCATTTCAGTCTTTTAAATTTTCCACGATGAACATACTTATGTCCGGTGCTTCAGGACAAATTCATTTTGTGAACATACACTTGTGACTTAATCCTTACACAGGGAAAATGGGCATAGTAGTACTTGAATCCTAAAATGTAACTGTTGTAGTAATCCTAGAATGCATTTCTTCATCAAGATGGTCAGCCAAACCTTAACCATGCATGCTAATCTTCCTAAACCTAGAAGCAACATTTTCTTAAGTAAATTTACTCTTAGTTGATTGTGAATAATCATGCTATAACAATTCACTAGACATGAGGGAAAGCTGATGAAAGGAAAAATGTAAGAACCTTTTAGCATAAGTGATTGAAAACTTCAGTAACAGTTGCTATAGCTTTTAAGTATGTTAGTTAAATGAATTAGTTAAATTAATACTATTTATCTGTTTACTTTTGTGTACTGGGTATTGGGATCAAATCTAAGGCATCACACTTAGAAGGCACATGCCCACTCCTAACAGTCATATTTAATGTTACATTATTGTATTAATGCTTAGTTCTACTTTAGAGATAAAAAAATTTTTGGTGTGCAGATATTTAAAATATTTCCCAAGTTCACAAAGTTAATTATTGACCAAAAAGGCATGTGAACAGAAGCTCTGGTTTAACTGCTTGTTCTTTGCTGTGCTTGCTTTGATATTACACAATCAGTGACCTTTTAAAAGCTTCTCTAAAATTTAGCCTATAGTAATATGTGCAGTTTTTCCTTCTGTAGAGTTTTTATATAGCACTAGGTGAACTACTATACAACATTTTCAAGCCTCACTTAAAATAACATAGATTGGGACTTAAGAGATGGTACAACCATCTCTTACGATGCTTGCCTTGAACGCAACCCACCCAGATTTGATCCTTGGCATCCTATATGTTCCCTCGAGCACCACCAAGAGAAGTTTCCTGAGAGCAGAGGCAGAAGTCACCCCTGAGCATTACCAGGTGTGCTATGCCCCTCCAAAGCCCAAAATAAACAAAAAAACATAGACAAATTCTAGAGAACCGTTTTACTTCTATTCATGTAAAATTAATGAAGAAGGAACTCTGTGATATCAATTTTTATATTGTACTCAGCACTAAATATTGTGCCAAATATCTATGCTATAGCAATATTATTTAATATCATGTCATATTGCTTATCAGAGAGTCTCTTGCCCGCACATCTGGCTGTCTTCCCTGTGGCCCCTCGGAGGGGATGGGCTCCAGCTTCCCTCGCCAACCCGAGCAGAGCTCCCGGTGGCCGAAGACCAGTGGAACCTAGCTATAGCCATGCTTGAGGCCCCTCTTCACACGTTCGGATGGGCCTCACGCATGAAGGTACCGGCAGAGGAACCCAGGTGTGTGTAATCCCATCAACGGCCAACATCCAGAGACTTAAAAGCAAGCTCCCAAAAGTGCATGACTGCTTTGTGGCCTCTCGATATCTTGTAGCCTACTTCTCCCTCTGGGAGAAATTGGCAAGCTTCTCAGAGCTTCCTGCCCACATGGGACAGCCTTGCAAGCTTCCCATGGTGTATTCATATGCTAAATCCAGTAATAAGCTGGATCCCATTACCCTGACCCTGAAAGAGCCTCCAGTGCGACATCATTGGGAGGGCTGAGTGGAGAGAGACTTCTAAGATCTCAGGGAAAGGACGAATGAGAGGTTACTGAGCCCGCTTGAGAAATCGATGATTTCGTGATTCATGATTCGTGTGACTCAGTAGCATAGCCATTTACTTAAAAAATAATCTCAATACTGCATTGGTGATTAATGGGATTTTGTAATCATGATTGCTTATCTAAATATACAAAATATCAATTTTTATTTAAGCAGATCATTTATCTACTAACGCCAGTCAAGCGGGATGCTGAGTCAGGTCTGTCACTCCTAACTATGATCCTCACTGGAAGAATTACTATCTAACAACTTGTTTATGTATTTTTAAACAAAATTTTGGCTTTTCAAGTTCATAAAACTCCCACAACTTCTCCATAATCTTAAGTGAACGAATGAAGTATAATTTAATGTTTTAACTGTTAGGGTGGCACACTTGAACTTTGGTGGTGATGTTCAGGGATTTTTCCTGGCTCTGCCCTCAGCACATATTCCTGGCAGTGCTCAGGGGACCGTATAGGATGACAAGGATCAAATCCCTGGTCAGATGCATGTAAGGCAAATGTCCTACTCATTGTACTATCACTCTGGCCCCAGGGAATAGAATTTAAAATGTAAAGTTATTTATTTTACTATGAGTATAATAAGTACAATTGGTAATTGGACTCAGCAGTGGACCCTGTATAAAAGACATCACTAATAACATCATACTGTTAATTTTGGTCAAATATCTATCAATCTATATAGAGTATATTTTATTTATATGACTTAACTGTTTACTGTATCTTAATTGATTTATGAAAAACTAAAAACAACTTTTATGGTTGCTATCATGATGTTTCTTTATATGACGTTAAGGCTAGAATAAGTTAATTTACCCAAAATTATATTCCTAGTAAAAGTGGGACTTTATGTTAAGATTAGAGTTCAAGTTGCTTTCACTAAAGTCTACAGCAATAGAAGAGATAAACTTATGAAAAACATCTTTTTTGATCATTGCCTAGGGTCAACACAATATATCACTATAACTTAATGGCATAAAATAACACACACACAAAAAACTGTTTCAAGTTCTAAAGTTCTGGAGGCTAGAAACAGAAGTTGAGGGTCAGAAAGACCAGATTCCTTAAGAAGTTGCAGTGTCTGTTTCCTTACTTCTTTTCTTCTGGTGGATGAAGCTATCCTAATTTTCCCTTGGTTTACAGCTGTGTCACTCCAACCTCCACATACATAGTCTTGTGTGTGTCCTTGTGCTTCAAAATCTTCCACTTATTATAAGGTTAGAAGGACTTAATTGAGAACGAGTTCCTTTAACTTGGTGATATTTGCAAAAAAGCTAATTTATAAATAAAGTCATATTCACAAGCACACAATTTAAGACTTGAACATATCTCTTTATCATTCAACTCACTACCCGTATCCCTTGGCCTTAGAGAGTTTGATTGTACTTTTTTTATTTATCATTTTGATTTTGAGTGCATGTGTTTAAAATTAAACCTTTTAAAATTTAGCTCAGATCCACTGTGTCTTAGTCTTTTCTCATTTTTCAGCTAGAATGTTCATTTTAGTATTCATGTAGTTCTTTGTTTCATGTCTAACATATGAATCATTGATTCCTTTATATTATATTCACTCAGGAAAAAATTTTTCAGATTATTTCTAGTGATATCAGAGTAAGATTTCTCCAGATTTCTGGAGATATGGGGGAAATCATACAATTGCTTACATGTGGGTGAGAAAATATTCGTAATATTTAGAAATTTTTTAATCAGAGTGTGATGAATATTGCTGCAAAAATAAATCAATTTGACCAACAGTTCAATTCTACTTGGTTCCATTTGATTAAATTTAATTCAACAAACATTTATTTGAATACAATTCTTATAAAAATAAAGTCAAAAGATATGTAAAACATTCTATCTGTTCTGAAGGATATTTGATTTTAATTAAGATTTGGTGCAGAATGTAGATGAATATTTGCAAAATAAATGTTAAATGTCAGAAAATAGTCTAGATGTTTTATAACCTGAAAATAAAATACAATTATTCACATTGTGAAATTTAATTGATAAAATTAATAACAATTTTTGTATTAGTATTATGACTACAATAAAAGTTTTTAATATACTTTAAGACATTGACCTTATATCAGTAATAGTAACACCTAGCAGGAAATATACAATTTGTTAATCCTAGTACTTATATTAACAAAAACTTTTTTTTTTTACTTCATTTTATAAAGTGAGATGATTGGACACAGACAGGTTAATTGTCACATGGCAAGCAGCTAAGCAAAGATTAAGAAAACTATTTTAAAGTCACACAGACAATAACTGTGAGGTTGAAATTTCAGCTGCCTAACATTCCCAGTTCATATTTTTCCTTCTCCTTCATGTTCCCAGCACCTCAAAAAAATATACCCATGTTCATTTCAAATTATAAATAAAATAAGACTAAATTTAATACAACTTGACAGTGTACATAACACTTTATAAGAACTTCCAAGGAGACTTAGATTGATTAGGGAATGTATAAAGCAAAGTTATCTGCTGACTAAATCTTGGTAAATCAGTTAGCCATGGTATCATATAGTTTTGGAAGAGGTATTCATGATGTTTCCTAGAAAATCTTTGATTCTTTTGCCTGGATCCTCAGTCTGGAAAACTAAATGCTAGTATGACATAAAGGCCAAGACAGAAATAAAATCACACACACATCAAACTGTGCAAAAAATGCATTATGGATAACAATAATTTCCTTTGAAAGGGAAGGTGAATCCTGGCACTTTTGACAAATGAGACTGGAAGGGAAAACTGCATACATGCATCACATTTTTTAACTCCCATGAACAAGAAGTGTCTGGTAAAATTTTGAGTAAATAGAGAGACTTGATTTACCTCGGCACGAAATGTGCTGCAGGCTCAAGTGTCTTGAGCGGCCAAGCAAGAGTTCCAGACCACACCTGACAGGCCCTCTAGAAAAATAAATGCAGAAAAACCCATCATAACACTATGTGTTAATGAGATGACAAATGTTCATTGTGGGATTTCATTCCAAGAAGCAGAGCACACCTTCAATTTTAGCTGAAGTTATGTTCCACAAAGCACAGATTTACTATTGATTAATGTTTTCTATTAATTTACTCTTTTACACCTCTGAGTAGCGTGTTAATGGGGGAGTAGGTCATTGAGGAATTTCTACCATCTACTGGATGCCTATTAATAACCAAGCTGTTAAAATATTCTTATCTGTCTTTTCACAGGCAGAAACACCTACATGCATACCACTTGACATATCAAGAAATTCAGATCAAGATAAATGAAGTTACTTGCTTACTTCTCCTAAGCTGACAAAGGGAAGGTGGAAAGTAAGAGCGAAGATTTATCAATTCCAAAGCTCACTCTTTTTAATTTGTTCAAAACTGACTCAAAGGAACCGTTTCTTTCCTTTATAAGTGTTAACCAGGGACTAACACCAACCAAAATTGTCATTTTTTTTTGCCATGACTACTTTAAAATTTACAAAGTAGGCTGCAAGCCCTAGGCATCTCAAACTGAAGAGTTTCATAAAGCATAAACAGGTATTTAATCATGATAAATCGATGTAATATATTTCTTGGGTATTCTTTAATTTATTTAGTTTTATTAGTCATTTTTCAATCTAGCAATTAGAATCTAAGAAGCTGGGAACCTTAAAATGATTTGCTTTGCTAAGTCATTTTTGACATATACCTGTAGTGCATAGTTTAAGATCTAGTGCCGAAATGAAAACCATTCACATACCAGTGTGAAATTTTATACCCACCAACCTTGAAATAAATATGTGTTGAATTGTTGAAAGTGACCAAAATTCATAAAAGTTAAATCATAGTGATGTCCAAAATTCAGATGCCTTGAATATTTTATAGGTGTGTTTCATTTTAATGACGGCTAATAAAAGAAGCATTGACAGAGTCTCATTTCAGGAGACTTCAGTGTAATATTCAATAAGGGGAATAAGATGAGAGAATGCTTCTTTGAAGAGGTAAAGACTCATGTAATATGTTTGAACATATCTGGAATAAAACCAATATTAGTTTATGTTTGCTATTATGACTGCCAAAATGATTTGATTTCAACTTACTGCTATAGTACTATAAATATATTCTATGTAAAACAGTTCATTGTGATCACATACATTTTTTTGAGAATAATTGAAGATTTTAATTATTGAATGTCAGTAAATTTCTCCTAGAATGAGAGGACCTTAATATTTTTCTTTTAACTTGGACATTTATAATTTTATACATACAGCAGAATAGTGGTAAATATCTCTTATTGGCATACTGTCTGAAGGACCCTTTAATAGATCTTTTATAAAGTAGTTCAATCGTTCTGGAGCCATAGTCAGGGAGTGGGGCATTTGCCTTGCATGCAATCGACTCAAGGTTCCAACCCTGGTGTCCCATATGGTCCCCCAAGCACTTCCACGAGTAATTCCTGAGTGTAGATCCAGGAGTAATCCCTGAGCATGACCAGATGTGATCCAAAAAGCCTAAATAAGTAAATATCTAAAAAAGAAAACCAAAAAAACGGTCATTCAAAAGGAAGTGAACAGCATTTTGGACATTTCTATTTTTATGTAATAGAAATGAGAAAAATGTTTAATGTTTTCTTGAATTTGTTATGGAAAATAATTGTTGGCTCAGATATTAAAAAATAAACTAATGAAATAAATGAAAATACGTAAGCGGAATCAATACTTAAGAGGTAAATGAATTCTGTGTTTTTGGATCAAGTAAACACGACTCACATAGATACTCATTTAATGTTAAGCAATTTTTTTGAGTTATTTGGTGACTAGATTATGGGGAGGAATTACAAAATAAAATTTATCTTTGGAATAATTGCTTTTCCATTTCTTATAATAAAGGAAAATAAAAATGAAGACATTTCTTACTAGGACACAGTCTTAGTGAATTTGAAATGAAATATTTAGCAGTAATTATCAAAATAGCTTTGGATTTTTGCATACTTGTTTTCAGACCCGGAAATCCTCAGGAAAGTTTAACTTCATATTTATGGGAACTCACAAACTTCACCAACCTTTGAATTACTGTGCTTCCAGAATACTTGAGTATTCTTTTGTTAATTGACCTTTTCCCAGATTTGAAGTAAATTTTAAAATTTTGTCAGCTATACAGAGAATTTGAGTAATCTAAATAACAGTCACAATTCATCTTCTTGCCTTAGAGAATTTAAAACTGGATTTTTAAGTGACATTTTAAGAAAACAGTTATAGTTTTGAATGAAAAATAGTATATATCAATTTTCTTCTTACATGTAAATTTGGGTAAATTGGGTAAATAATTACTTGATCATGTTCTTTCACTCAACAAGAACTATCATTATTTTTTCTTAGATAATAAACTGCTATCTGTGATATTTTATTTTAGCTACTGTATTTTTAAGTTCAGAATCTCATTTATTTCAAAATAAGAGAAATTTTGGTTAACATCTGGATTGCTGATGGATCTGTTTTTCCTGTTGTTTTTCAATTGTTTCTAACCATGTGGTCCTGTCTTTGACATCACTAGTTATGTTTGATCGAGTGCTGGATATTATAAAGATTCCAGATGATGTTATATTCTCTGTTGAGAATTTACTCTGTCCATTAACTGAAGTGAGTGTTCCTTATAGTAATCAGGTATATTATTGAGTAGACTTTATTCAGTAAGATTCCCTAACTTATTTAGAGAGGTTCTCAAACATATTTGTCTACTGAACCCTTTAAGAAAAATAAAATATTCACAGTGGCTTAGAATTCTATCTACTTTCAGCATACTAATAGAAAACATCTGACAATCCTAGAGAGGGTATGACCACCCTCTTCAATCTTTCTTGCATGTCTTGGCCTGTATCATTCATTTGGGAAACACTTGGTAGGTTTTTCAACTGACTGTCCAAACATTTATTTTATTTCTGTTGTTGTTAGTGTTTTTTGTTTGTTTTGTTTGAGGGCCTCACCTAGCAGTGGTTGGGGCTTACTCCTGATTCTGTGCTCAGGGATCATTACTGGCGATACTCAGAGAATGCTGAGGTGCTGGGAATAGAATTTGGGTTGGCTACATGCAAGGCAAGGATTCTAGTTGCTATACTTTTTCTCTGACTCCCTAATTGTGTGTGTGTGTGTTTGTATGTGTGACAGTGACATTTTTTCTTTCTCTAACTCATGGCTGACAAATCTGCTTTTCAGTTTTTCTATTTAAGATTTATAGCGATGTACTACTCCTATTATTACTACTACTATTATTACTTTTACACACATACTCACTCATTTGTCTTGCTCTTGAAAGACCATTGGGTGCATCAAAATCTTTTAAGGCTTTTCTGTGTAAGTTGCTACATACTATTTGAAAGCAAACATTCCTATTGTAAAATGTTAATTGAGGAATATTGATAATTTTGAGAATTAATTTAAGTAAAATCCCTTCAGGCAGCCCCCAAGTAGGAGTAGTTAGGAACTCCAATGAAGAAGCTCAGGAAGAGGCACTTTCATTTATTTATTTTTAATTGTATTTTTATATAGTTGTTCACAATAATTCATTACATTTAATATTCAAACACAAATGCCTCCACCATTGCACCTTCCTACCACCATATTTTTTGAATCTTTCCACCCCAAATACCAAACCATGCATCCCAAAGCAGAACTGAAACAATTAATTTTGTATTGCTTGTTATGCATAATCCACTAAAAAAGATCCAGTAAAATTTCCTTAGAGGAAGGTGTGTGAATATTGTTGTATTTCATCCTGTGGCCATTAAGCTCTTGTACAAGAACTTACTAACATGTTTGTTAAGGTTGAGCCTTGTGTGCTTATATATAAATATTCCTCAGGAGATTGGTCGTCTTTGTCTTTAAGCCCCATGAAATGTTGTGTGCTACTCTTGGTACATCAGTGGGTTAGGGTATAAGAGGTTGCAGGGAAATGGCACTATTAAAGAAACGGTAGAAGCAGAGTTGGAAATCATTCATTGGTGGTACCTTAACATCTAGTTGGCTTTTTCTGACTAGTTGCCCTTAGTGTTTTGAGTCCATTGTCTTGAGCATTTGCTCATATAGGAACCCACAGCATTACAACCACTTCAGACTAAAGGCCTCCTTGTTTAATCAATTTAACACTATTACATTAAAAAAAATTTCCTGAATTGCAAATTTCTGATTACAGTGACAATAGTGAAAAGTAGTTTAAATTCTCATGAAATCTAATTTTAATTAAAGTAATTTCACAAAGACATTTCTAGATTACTTTGGGAATTTTGCCTTTATGAACATGCTGGTTTTGTTAAGATGGTTGTGTTAAGGTTTATAAATTTCTATAAAGTTGAAAATTTTAAAGGTGTATTTGAAATAAAAATTAGTATGTGTAACATAATTTTGGAATTTTGTGAAATTTTGAAAACCATCTAGTTCAAGTTAAATTGCAATCTCTTTTATTAATACAATAATTTTGATTTGTTTTAAAAGCAGACATTTGTTTAGAAAAGTAGGCAATATAGTACATTTTCTAAACTTTCTAAATAAAAATGGTCAATAACATAACATACTTTCAGGAAATGTGAAAAATTCTTGTTAAGCCACACTTAAACAAACCCAGCATTGCACTTGATTTTGTGGGAGTAACTGTTAGTGCTTTGAATATAGCTTTTAATATATATTAATTAGAAATCTGGAATCGTTTGAGCATATGTGAAAAATTCAAGAGGTTAGTCCTAATATAATTAGCCCTAATAAAATTGAAATAGTATTTGATCCCTAAATTCATATAGCTAATTTGAGAATAAAATGAAAAACTGACAATTAAAAAAATTTCATTTCTTTTCTAGCATGACTGAGTTGGGTTGGGTACATTGTGTATAAGAACCTGACTTTCGTATTGTACTTAACTATTCATTACAGATATAAGCCAAATGCTGACGTGAAGCTAGGCAATTAAAAAAATCAATAAATGAATTATTCAATCCTGTTAGCACTTGAAAAGCAACACCATAAAAGCAACACTAAGAAAAAAAAAAGATTTTTAGAAAGCTACAAATCACAAATTGGCATTTAAGTGCCAACCTTATAAGCAGGTATATGTGAAAATGTCCCATATTTTGCTACCATGCTCATTTAAATTAGTGACACTCATGGTATTAAAATAGCATTTATTATGGGTTTGGAGAGTTGTACATTTGGTCAGGTGCTTGCTTTGCACACAGCTCACTCTGGTTTAATTCCCAGCTTCACTATTTCTGAGTGATCCTGAGTGCAGAGCCGGGAGTGTGGTCTGAGTTTTAGTTGTGGCCCCAATCAAAACTAAGCCCAAAACAACATAAAATCATATGTAATAAGTACCGCATGGGCATATTGGTTTTGTCAGTTTTTCAATCAAAGACTTCTTTACTTCTTTGGGCCTCCCAAGAAGTGCTCAGGTGCCCAGAGCCACTCAGTTGTTCCTTACTAACTGGCACTTTGAGTACCACCAGGAATGAACTCTGAGCACTGAGCAGTAAGTAAACCCTGAACACCCTGAATTTAGGTAGAAAACAAACAAAAATTATTTTCCAGAATTTTCTCTAGGCTCTTCTTTTGACTATTAACTTTGTGGTACTATTCAGTATCGAAAGAGTCAGAGACGTAAACGTTTTCACCTATTCACTTTCTTTGGAGCATTTTAGGATAATGCTTTGGGATCATGAACTGCTGAACCATTAAATTTTTTACTGTCTATTCTCACCAGTGAAGAATAGGAGAGCAAGGCTTACCTTGAAAGAACATGAAGATTTGATGCATTTAAAGCAAGCAGTTGGTCTCAGAGTATATTTTTATATCTGACAAATGAGTGCAATCATTCTATATCTGTCCCTTTCCTTCTGACTCATTTCACTCAGGATGATACTCTACATGTCTGTCCATTCATAAGCAAATTTCATGACTTCATTTTTCCCAACATCTGCGTAATATTCCATTGTGTATATGTACCATAGTTTCTTTATCCAGTCATTTGTTCTTGGGCACTCGGGTTGTTTCTAGATTCTTGCTATTGTGAATAATGCTACAATTAACATAGAAGTGCAGATGGTGTTTCTACCATGTATTTTTGAGTCCCTAGGGTATATTACCAAAAGTGGTACTGCTGAGTTGAATGGGAGCTCAAATTCTAGTTTTGGAAGAATTTTCATATTGTTTTCCAAAAGTGCTGGACCAGTTGACATTTCCAACAATAAATGAGAGTCCCTTTCTCCCCATATCCATGCCAGCACTGGTTGTTCTTCTTCTGAATGCATGCCAGTTTCTGTGGTGTGAGATGATATCTCATTGTTGTTTTGGTTTGCATCTCCCTGATGATTAGTGATATAGAGCATTTTTTCATATGTATTTTTGGCCATTCGAATTTCTTTTTAAAGGAAGTTTCTGTTCATTTCTTCTCTCCATTTTTTTGATGAGGTTGGATGTTATTTTTTTTTGTAAAGTTCTACCAGTGCCTTATATATCTTTGGTATTAACCTCTTATCAGATGGGTATTGGGTAAACATTTTTTCCTATTTTATAGGCTGTCTTTGTATCTTGGTCACTGTTTCTTTTGAGGTACAGGAGCTTCTTAGTTTAATGTTGTCCCATTTGTTAATCTTTCCTTCCACTTGCCTGGTCAGTGGTGTTTCATCTTTGAAGATGCCTTTAGCTTCAATGTCATGAGGGTTTTTCATACAATTTTCTCTATGCATCTTACAAATTCAGGTCTCATATTGAGGTCTTTGGCCCATTTTGTACATGGCATTAAATAGAGGTCTGATGCCATAAAAATATGAGACTAATATCCAAGGCCAGGTAAAACAGGAACCAGGACTGGTCAATTGTTGGAATCTTGCCACAAGTGTGTATATATGGAGGGAGGAGGCAAAAGCCAGTTTGGATAGAGAAGGGATCAGTATGACAACAATAGAAATTATCACTTTGGACAAGAACTGAGTGTTGAAAGTAGTCAAAAGGATATGTATGATAACCTTTCAGTATTTGTATTGCAAAACATAATACCCAAAAGGAAAATGAGAGAAAGAGAGGAAAGAGAGAGAGGGAGGGAGGGAGGGAGGGAGGGAGAGAGAGAGAGAGAGAGAGAGAGAGAGAGAGAGAGAGAGAGAGAGAGAGAGAGAGAGAGAAATGCCTGCCACAAAGGTGGAGGGGAGGGATGTAGGGAAACTAGGAACATCTGTTGTAGGAAATGTACACTGATGAATGAGTGAGTGTTGCAACATTATATAACTGAAACCCAATCATGAACAACGTTGTAACTGTGTATCTCACTGTCATTCAATTAAAAATATTTAAAAAACATAAAATACTTTCTTCTATTAAAAAATAATAAACCAAGCAGCTAGTCACAGTACATGTATTGGGCATGCTTTTTGAAAGCTCATGGTCACTACTTCACTTTTCAACAAAAGTCAAAAAATTTAAAGTAGACATCGGGGTGGGGAGAGATAGCTCAACAGGCTGAAGTGCAGCCACTGTATGCAGGAGGCTGAGTTCTGTCCCTAGTACAACATAGGTCTCTCAGCTGGGAGGAGACCCTGAGCACTGTGGGGTGTGTCTAATTGTGCGCCCCATAAAAGATAGAAAGACAGTGCATTAATTTTGTGCATCTGGTAAAGAGCGCTAACTGTTTTGCAGAAGCTAGGCACGCCAAATTCTCTTTCCTGATTTTACTATCTGTACTTTACTTTCATTTTGATGTGTTCTTTGTTTTGAGAGTAGTCTATGTTGGGGTTCTGGAATGTTCAAAGACTTCGTATATTAATGAATAGAAATTGTTTCTTTGATTTGCCCCAGTTTGGCTTATGAAAGCTTTCGCAGGAAACCTTTCCTCTCTGATAACTAGGAAAGTTTGTCACGTGTTATTCTCAAAGTGTAACCCAAAGCAGTTATTCAACTGAAAGCCCTTGTAACTCAAAAGTTTAGAGAAAAATCTTCTGTTCAAGTTTTAATTCAGCTCAACTGAAATTCAAATTGGAAACTTCACCATTCATTCACTGGACAGTTATGTTTATATCCTTTAAGAAAGTATTTAAAATAGACAACTTAAAATGGTTTCATTAATCTCATAGTAATATTTCTAGGATCGAAAATAAGTGTCTGAGTATTTAGAGTTTTTTGCACTCTCAATCTTGAGGAATATGAAGTGTAGACAACCATAATTTTAACAGTCTCACTGATAGTAATTTATTTGATCCATAATATTTGATACCTACCTCATATTTCAGAACTCTCCAAGCTCTAACTGTACATTTTTGGTGGCCAAGCCTTCCTTCTTCCCAACAGTGTAGAGTATTTATACTCATGCAGTGTAAGGTAAATTACGCCACCCCCCCTTCCTTCTATAATCGGCCCCTGGGTTCTCAGGCTGTCACCTAATTGAAATTGACAAGACGACTCGAAATTTCCCAGACAAGGTTTATTAAGGTCTACGCTCCAGCACAATGGAGACCACATCAAAAGAGATCTCCAAGGTCAGGCTCCCCAAAGGGGAGAGCCTTGTGTCTTTAAGCTCGGAGGAGGGAGTGTGTGTTACTTTAGATAGCAAGCCGGGGGAGGTTTTTGTTGCTGGGTAATGCTACACAGACCTCGGAGTCTGCACTCTGCGCGTGGTCCCGGGCACGCATTCTTTGTATAGATTGTGCAACATCAGCTCAAGATGGTGGAGTTGCTCATTACATCCCTTGCCACCCAGGACATTTATAAAGCAGTCAGCCTGGGCTCGGAGCGCGGGCCAGCTGGGGAGAGGAGCAATTTAAGTGAATCTTAAAGGGAAAGTATTTTCTTATCTTAACTTGCAGGGAGCTAGACATTTTCTGGTATTATTTTTGGTTCTATTTTAGGCACTATTTTTGAATGTAAGAGTGAAAAAGAACAAACTCCTTGACTGTATGCAAGTGGCATTCTAGTGGAGAGTATTCCAACAAAGTCATAATACTAATAAAGCCAGAAAAACAAGGTTCAATGTGTGTTATGGGTAAGGAAAGAAATTAACTTCGTGTGTGACTGTAGTAGGGACTGCTGATATTCTGAATGTGAGCCTTGAGTGAGAAAGCAAGTGCAGGAATGTCTGGGAAAAGGAACTTTGATTCAGAGGAAATAGCAAGTAGAAAGCTTTTGAGAAGGCAGCACACCCATTACACTTGAGGAATAGCAGGTGAGGGAGAGTGTCTGGAAGGATTTCATCTGGAGATGTGATTAGAAAAGTCTCAGAGGGTGGGGACAATTGGTGTCTATGAACATTTTGTCTTTTACACAGGGATGACTGGAAGTCAAAGTAAAGAATCACTCTACGTGATATGAAAAATATTACTCTATCCGCTGCTTTGAGTCAGAGCTGAGTTGACAGACTGTTTAGGAGAAGGAGAAGAGAAAAACAGACTCCAGCACAATTTCTTTTGAACAATCTGAAAGTTTAATTGACTTATAAGAGGGATCTTAAGGAAAGATGCAAGAGTGAGGGAGGGTTTAGTGAATATATTTAGTATATCTTATGCAATGTCATCCAGAGACAGTAATATAGTTAAAGAGTAAAAAACTATTTAGAAAGTACATGTTCTGTCATTATTCATGTTTATATTTTATATCCCTTTACCTATCTTTTATGAAAATGTTTGGGGGCCTCTCAAGTGATGCAGTTCCTGGCCAGCTAAACTGGTGGTTCAGTGTAAGGGTTCAAGGTTGCAGTGATGCTCAGGCCCTATGGCATCGGGGATGACCCAGGTCACTCCCGACTTCCAGGACTGCACCTGGATACTATTCAGGGACCCATATGGTGTTCGGGATTGAATCTTATGTCAGAGCCATGCACCTCGACCCTTGTCCTATCCCTTCAGCCCGGAGACAACTTTTTTTTGCTTTTTGGGTCACACCCAGTGATGCTCAGGGGTCACTCCTGGATCTGCACTCAGGAATTACCCCTGGCCATGCTCAGGGGACCATATAAGATGCTGGGAATCAAACCCGGGTCGGCCGGGTGCAAGGCAAACGTCCCGCCCACTGTGCTATTGCTCCAGCTCCCCAGAGACAATTTTTATGATCAGGGGTAGAGGCAGATCTTTAGACTGGAGGTAGAAATATTTGAAAGTGAAAAATAGTTGGAGAGGTACCACTGTGGGAATTTTTTGCAAGATACAGAATGATCTCTCTTATACATGAGTCTTCAAGATGCACAGCCAGATAACAATACAGTAGGAGAAACGATCCAGACATTATTCAGGGGTATTACCGCCCGTGGGGGTAGGAGTGGATACACTGGTGACAGGTGTGGAGGTATGGTCACGGGAGACCCATACTAATAGTGTTATAAATGGCAGAAACTGAATCAAAAGGAAAAGAATTTAAAAACTTCACAGTTGTGAATCAGATCCTCAACCTTTGAGACTTTCCACAGACATTTTACTTTTGGTTTTTGTTCTTCAGCCACACCCAGCAGTGCTTAGGACTAACTCATGGGACTATGCTTTGAGATCACTCTTGGCAGGCTCAGGAGACCAGATGGGACCCTGCGGGTTGAACCTGGGTTGGCCATGTGCAAAGGAAGGACCCTACCTGCTGTACTACCTCTCTGATCCCTCTTTAGACTTTTAAGTTACCCAGATGATTTCTTTGATTCATCGGCTTTTGATGTTCCATTCCAAGCATCCTTTGAATTAGTTTATTCATGTTGATAAATCAAACTATTTTTTCTACACAATGTCCCTCTAATTTGAAAATAAGTAGCCATAAATCCCCCAAGTTTTGAAGTGATACAATAGCTATTTGCTTTTCTAGAGTGCGATGCATTCAATTTTCTCTACTTGAGAATATCTGCACAGCATATTTGACTAATGCTCAGAAAGGATGAGTGTGATTAATGCACATTGAAATATTTATGTGCACAATTCTATTTCTAATACATTATCAAAGATCTATTAACACCACTTAAAGATATTGTTTCCTTAAACAGATAAAAAAATACTGTCACAAAATCTTTAAAAGAAAAAGGACTAGCACATTTGGAGTGGCATTTTAATACATTGCCACAGCAGCCTGATAAAATTGTCTCCAATTAAATATCCTACAAGTGAGGAAATGATTATGCTCAAAGATAGAATACTTTTCATTTATTCAACCTGGAGACAAGTGGCCTGAAAATTGTCTTTTAATAGCAAGGGGATATATTTCAAGGGCAAAGTTCAGATCTTACATGTTGACACATGGGATGCATGTTCAACCTTGAAAAAACAAATAAAAACACATCTTAAAGGTTTTTTTTTCTATTGAATACTAAGGGTTAATTGATGTGAACAGCAAGTAGAGTAGATAAAATGACTTTTGATGAGTAGCAATTACTACTCCTTTGAAGATAATTATGTCAAGGAATCAGTAAAATAGAATCATATTTAGTTCTTCAATTCAACAATTATTTATTGTGGATATTACTTATGAAAGCTGATGTACTGGTGCTGAGAAAATGGATCAAGAGGAGAAAAACATAAAATAATGAAATAAATATGTGATTTTTCTCTATCATGATGCTATATATCTTAAGAATGCCATTTTATTCTCAAAGAAGGAGAATAAAATTATCCTGTTAATAGGATTAAGGACGAATTCAAGCCATGTGTGAATTCCAATGCAGGCTAGAAAAACTGTCATGACACGGGGAAATATAGGAAAAAATCTTAAGCAAAAGTAGAAATGTTCACAAAGAATAAAAGAGATTAGAAATGTGAATAAAATAGAGGAATGAATTCAAAAGACAATTTAGAGATTGAATTCATAGGATATAGTGGCATAAGATTTGTGTAAGAGTCGATTTGTAAAGATCTTATTTGGAGCATCCTCCTGCAAATTTATGACTCTAAGTGGTACTGAAAATTCAGAATAAAAGTTAGGTTTTCAGGAGAAGGAAATTGATTCTCTCTAGAGCATATTATTTTGGGGGGTAACAATAGCACATTCAACTGGAAATATACAGCAAACAATTTAAAATTCTAGTGTCTAGGTCATAGTAGAATAAATTATTCATTTAATAGATATTGAGTACCAGTCATGTACTGGGCATTGTATTGAAAACAAAGTATACAAAATAATGTGATCTTGCTATTTTGATAATAATATTGGTTGTGTTAAATATGCAGACACACAATAACAATGAAAAATAAGAATTTGTGGGGCTGGAGTGATAGCATAGCGAGTAGGGTGTTTGCCTTGCACTCAGGCGACCTGGGTTTGATTCCCATCATCCCATATGGTCCCCTGAGCACCGCCAGGAGTAATTCCTGAGTGCATGAGCCACGAGTAACCCCTGTGCATTGCCAGGTGTGACCCAAAAAAGAAAACAAACAAACAAAAAAAACAAAAATAAGAATTTGGGTCCTAAAAAATGGCCATAGGGGAGAAGAGGGAGAGAAAGGAGACATCCAGCTCCACTGGAGAAAGGAAGACTGGTTTTGGAATTAGCAATTAACTTCAGCAAAGCTTGGTTCAGTCATCACATTATTTTTCGTCAGCATCTCCTTTTTTGAACCATAGTGAAGTGCTACTTCAGGGCTTACTGCTGACCCTGTGGTCAGGGATCGCTCCTGGTGGTGCTTAGCGTACCACATGCAGTGCTAGGAATCAATCCAGGGTAGGCTGTGTGCAAGGCAATTGCACACAGTTATAATATTTACTGTCTCTGTATCATAATATCCTGAGAAATACACACTGTGTGAAAGATTAGGTGCCTAAGTGAAACTAAATGAGAAAGAGTGCATACTCTTATTATTTTAATAACGTGAAAAGATTAGGAAATTAATGTTTACATTTTTGTTTGTGTATTTTTGGGCCCCACTGGTAGTATGCAGGGTTAACTTCTGACTATGAACTCAGGATCACTCCTGGAGGGGCTAGAGGGCCATGTAGGGTGCCAGGATTGAATCTAGGTCCCCTGAGTGCAAGGCAAGTGTCTTAGCTGCTATACAATCTCTTCAGTCCCTTGAGTTTGACCCTTTTAATGTTTTCATCCTGGTTAATCTTCACAGATGCCTTCAATGCAAGTCCAGCAAATAAATGGGAATTTAAGATGGTCTTTTTATTGATAATTTCTCTCATATTGATTCCATTTATTTGCATTCTTTGTGGAGGTGGAGGAGAATGGTTTTGGGAATGCTGTGTAATTTAAAAAAAAATAGGTTTTGGTCCCAACCTGGTAATGCACAGAACTTAACTCCTGGCTTCGTGCTTAGGGGTCACTCCTTATGGTGCTTGGGGACTCCATCCAATGCTGGGGATCAAACTGAGAGCAGCCATGTGCAAGGCTTGTCGTTTGGCTCAGTGCTGTGCAGTTTATAAAATTCAAGAAGCACTGCCAAACAGACCTCAGTATAGTCCTTCATGCCTCTGTATTTTAAATCCAGGGAAAGGGATTTTCCACGTATTGATCTCATCTCCAGCAGTTACTGAACAGTAAAATGACAATGACATTTTGTTGCCTCTATAGCTTTATTAATAGCTCATTGCCATGAAAAGATGTTTGTTAATCGAAATGCGTAAGAATTCTAAGGTGAGCTGTCCAGGTGAGCAAAACGATTCTTCTTACATCCCTTCTGAAACTTTAACTGATGAACTTCATCAGTTCACTGATGAAGACTGAGGAATGTGTTTTTTTTTCAGCCCCTGGAATCCTTCTTTGCGTATTGGCAGAGACACTTATAACCCTGCTTGGTGATCAGATTCGTCCCTGAGTCTCCATTTGAGTTTCTTAGATCATCCAAATGCCTGATAACTTTAAATTTGTCTTCGTTTTCCTCGTCAGCTCTGATTTGTTCCAATAACTGTGAGTATCGGAGATTTTGAAAGAGCAATGGATTCCAATAGAGCTTATAAATTCTTTACTCCTAACCACTTCCATTTTACCTCGCTTCTGAGCCTCTGTGTCTAGTTCGACTGTCCCTGGTGCCCACTAGAGTTAATACAGCATATCCATTTCCCCTGGTTTTAATGGAAATTTATGAAATTGGCAGTGCCGTCTCCTATTACATTCTTGTTCTAGTGCAGTCGTTGGCAAACTTTTTCTGTCAAATAGTAAATATTTTTGGCATTGCAGGTCACATCTGATCTCTGCCCCAGCCTCTCAACAAGTCTCTGTGGATGGGAAGAGCAGCAATAGACAATAGGTAAAAGAATATGACTCTCACAGTAAACTTTACGAGGGCATCAAAATTTGAATTTCATCTAATTTTTATGGGGCCAGTAAAGTTATTTGATTTGATTTTAGCCATATAAAAATAAAAACCTGGACCAGGGAGAAAAGTCAGTGGGCAGGACACATGCTTGCCATGTGCAGAACCTGGAATCAAGCTTGGATGTCATATTGCCTCCCTGAGCACTGTTGCATGAAGCCTTAGAAGTTTCTCCTTCCCAGCATAAGGGTTCCTCTGGTGGCCCCCAGCACTGATAGCCAGGGCAACACCACCTTACCAAGCCTGACCACTAAATGGTTCTTGTTAGGTATTGCTGCCACGGATGTGGTTCCCCAGGGCTCATGAGCACTGCTTGGGAGTCCCCCATTTAAAAAAAATAAGTGATAAAATGAAATAACACAAATTTAGTTTGGGCTGAATTTGACCTGCAGGCTGGAGTTTTCCTATCCTTTTTCAAGTGTTGTGAGTTGGTGCCCTTCCAGAAATATTATTCTTGGGCATGAAATATAGGACAGGAGGTGAAACACGTGCCATGATGCAGCTGTGATGATCACAGCCTTGCGGTTTCAGATCTCTGCCACCACACATGGTCTCCTGGGCACTGCCAGGTGTCCCTTCTGAGCACAGAACCAGGAATAGCCCGAGATCATTCCTGGCGGTGACCCCAAACTAAAAAACAAAAGACAGAAGGAAGTAAAGAAAAAAAAAAGAAACCAGCAACCAACTAAATAACAAAACCCCGAACTCATAAATATTAATCTTTTTGGCTTTAAGTTCTAATGTAAGACTTGAAGATTAATGAAAACAGTGGCTATTTTTTAGCCTGTGATGTCTGCATCTATATTCAGTATTTGTAATATACTTAGCTGTGACTCAGCATCTTATTCTCTTCTCCCCATTAAAAAATTGAGGTATTGTAATTTGAAGTACTGTGATAGTTTCCTACATGCATACTTCCAACACCACACCTGCTATTAGAGTGCCTGCCTCCCCCCATCAGTCTCCCAGGACCACTCCTAACACCCCCTTCTCTCACCCATGGAAGCTCAGGTCTGTAGACCAACCCTCAATCCTATTGGTTTTGGTCATTTTTTGCTCCCTTCATATGATCTTTATATGTCACCTATAAGTGAGCTATTTCTATATACATCTCTCTCCTTCTGATGGACTTGACTCAGTATGATACACTCTGATTTCATCCACATTGCAAAGAATTGCCTGGTTTCATCTTACTTTTTATAGCAGAGTAGTATTCCATTGTGTATAGACACCACAGTTTCTATTTAGTCATTTGTTCTTTGCAATATGGGTTGATTCCAGGTGTTGGCTATGGCAAGGTGAGCTGCAATGAACAGGTGGGTACAGGGATCTTTTTGAAATATTCTACTCGGGACCTGAAGGTAGATACTTAGAAGTAGAATTGCATGATTATATGGAAATTTCATTTTTATTTTTTGAGAAGTGTTCATATTGTTTTCTAAAGAGGTTGAACCAGTTGACAATCTCACTTAATAACATTTAAAGATATAAAGATTGCACTCATATGTGGAATATAATGTAACTGAGAAGTACAAGTTGGCAACAATGCAACTTCTGGCAGATATCTCTCTGGACTTAGTTACTAAAATTCTAAAATACAGAAACCCAAAACTGAGAGGCCGCTAAGTGTGGTCACTCGACCTCATACCTCTTCATCCTCAGCAATGGAAAACAAATTATCTAATGCTTCCTTTTCAGCAGGTCTGACTTTAGGGGAGAGGCTCTCCAAACAATAATAGTGAGTTTTGTTGAAATATTGTATGCAATCAAAGTGAAAGTAAAGTGAAATTTATTAGTTACACAGGCAGGGGGGGCTAAGAGTGGGGGGGCTAGGGGCGTGGGGGGCTAAGGGGTGTGGGGGGGCGGGGTGGAGGTATACTGGGATTCTTGGTGGTGGAATATGAGCACTGGTGAGGGGATGGGTATTCGAGCATTGTATAACTGAGATTTAAACCTGAAAACTTTGTAACTTTCCACATGGTGACTCAATAAAAAATTAAAAAAAAATAAAGATACTATTTACTGCCTCCATTTAAAATTCTTTCGGTAAATGGCTGTAGCACTGTAGCACTGTTGTCCTGTCGTTCATCAATTTGCTCGAGCAGGCACCAGTAAAGTCTCTATTGTGAGACTTGTTGTTTTTTTTGGCATATCGAATACACCATGGGTAACTTGCCAGGTTCTCCAAGAGGGGTGGAGGAATCGAACCCGGGTCAGCCATGTGTAAGGCAAATACCCTAGCCATTGTGCTATTGTTCCAGCTTACAAAGAAAAATTCAGATATTTTTCTTTGTAAGACTTTGGTTAGTGCTCTTACCTTCCACTCATCCTCAAAGAATTGGCCTTGAGCTGGAAGCTATTCTGGTACTCTTCTAATTTCTCATTAGGACTATCATTTTATTAAAAATTTGTTTTGGTCACTGCATATACAAACTGCTTTTATGAAAATTTTATACCCTCATATCCGAACTATTCTGCAGTCCACACTCCACACAAGTGTCTCTTCCACTGTGCTCCAGGATTCCTCACACACCCTCCCCATCCCTGTGGTAAGCTGCTTACTGAAGTCCTGTTTCTTTGGCCTTTTAGCATCTGTTATTCCCCTATTGTGTTTCCTCCCATCCCGCATATGAAAGAGATCTTTCTGTCTCTGCTTTTTTCTTCTGACCGACTTCACTCAGCATGATGCTTTCCAGCTCCATTCACTTGGCAGATGATTTTATTTTTTCCTTATAGCCCACTACTAGTATTCCATTGTGTATATGTACCAAAGTTTCTTTATCTAGTCATTTGGACACTAGGTTTGTTTCTAGGTTTTTGGCTATTGTAAATGGTGCTGCAGTAAACGTAGTATTGCTGATGATTTTTCCTAAATTGAGTTTTTGAATCCTTGGGGTAAATGCCCAGAAATAGAATTGCTGGCTCCTTCGGAAGCCCAGTTCATAGTTTTTGAGACATGTTCATGTTGTTTCCAAAAATATTGGACCAGTAACATTCCCAGCACCAGTGAGTGAGTGTTCCTTGCTCCCCACATCCACTCCAACAATGTTCTTTGTAACATGTGCCAATCTCACTGATGTGAGAGGATATCTCCTTCTTGTTTTGATTTGCATTTCCTTGATTATAAATGATACGGAACATTTTTTTCGCATAGCGTTTGGGCACATTTATGTCTTACTTAAGGACTCTTGTTTCCTTTGCTTTTTAGATGGGAGTGCACTCAGTGATACTCAAGGTTTATTCCTGGTTCTGCAATCAGGAATTAATACTGACAGTACTTGGGGGACCATCTGAGATGCAAGGGATTGAATCTGGGTTGACCACTTGCAAGGCAAGCCCCTTACCTGCTCTATCTCTCTGGTCCCCAGGACTCCAGTTTCTTAAGGAACTAAGTGTTGGGTCAGAGAGATAGTAAACCTGATGAGGAACTTGCTTTACATGACAAACCTAGGTTTGAGTTCTGGCAATATTTATGGTCCCCTAAGCACTGCAAAGACTGATCCATCAGTATAGATGAATGTGGTCCAAAATAAAACAAATAAATAAAGTGTAAAATTCTATAGATAACATGAATCAATGGGTTAAACTATATTTTATCTCTATGCTTTTTAGAAGAATAGTTTTAGTTTCCTGGATGTAGTGGAGAATGCAGGGTACTGGTTCTATGTCTAGTATATCCAATTCTAAATAGTTTTATTTAGTTCTATGGCTAGTATGTTTAATTATAAATACTTAAAGATATTGTACTCAGGTTTGTATATGTGATTCTATTGCATTGCAATTCTAAAATGATAACTTGACTTTCTAAATAGGAAAAAAAGAGTTTATAAACACTTTAAATGTCCTTTTAAAAAATGCTTTTATTATTTCAGGGCTGGAGCTATAGCACAGCGGGTAGGGTGTTTGCCTTGCACACGGCCGACCCGGGTTCGATTCCCAGCATCCCATATCATCCCCTGAGCACCGCCAGGAGTCATTCCTGAGTGCAGAGCTAGGAGTAACCCCTGTGCAATGCTGGGTGTGACCCAAAAAGTAAAAAATAAAAAGCAAAGTTTTTATTATTTAAAAAACTTACATGGGACTCCCAATTATATATTTTGACTCTGTGAACACAGAATTCTAGTGTTTGAATGATAAAACTCCTTCCAATAAAAAGTCCAGTGTTTGCCACCCCTAAGCCCCATGACTCTTTCTGTGTGTGTGTGTGTGTGTGTGTGTGAAGTTTTTCTTTTTGCGTGTATTACATCATTTCTTTCTTTTCAAATATCAGACTCCAGCTCTAATGAAGTGATTTCAAGGTGGGATGTTTAGTGAAGAAAAGCAGAAGGATAAATATAGCAATATTTGTGATTAATAAGACTTGTATATGTGCAAAAATCTTGGAGTATGTGCCAAGATATTTAAAATAGTTATCAATATTGCAGTAATTAGAGCATGCTAGAAACATGTTAGTCATCTTTAATTATATTTTATTCCAAATAAGTACTTCAATTTTAGAGAACATTTTGCAATATGGCTTCTTATAGCTCAATTACTATATATATATGTATATATATATATTTATATACTCTTGTTTAAGTAAATAATACTTATTTGCTCCTACAAAGCAAACATTAGGATGTTTATTTTATTTATTGTATTTTTTTTCAGTTAGAGCAAGGACATTATGTAAGCTCTAGATATATTTTAAATAGCTTTATTTTTAATGAAAGAATTGTTGATTCATGACCACTAGAATGAATCTAATGTTAATATTTGCTGAATATTAAATGAAATAGAAAGTCGTGATGCTCATACATATATTTCCTGGAAGAATTCTCACAAGTTTTCTAAATTACTAACCCAGGTCTTAGAACATTTGGTTTATACAGTTTCTCTACACACTTAATGCAAGTGTCTGCAATCACTTTTTGATTTTAGATATTAAATGTCTATAAATATCAAGTAATAGACTTAAGTAAAATGCATCATATACCATCAACATTATTTATTTAAATTTTGTCCTTGACTTTTATGTGATTAAGAATTTGAACAAATGGGACTATATTAAACTAAGAAGCTTCTACACTGCAAAAGATACAGTGACAAGAATACAATGACAATCTACAGAATGGGAAAGTATATTCACCCAATACCCATCCGATAAGGGGTTGATATCAAGGGTATATAAAGCACTGGTTGAACTCTGCAAGAAGAAAACATCCAACCACATCAGAAAATGGGGCAAAGAAATGAACAGAAAATTTCCCAAAGAAGAGATGCGAATGGTCAAAAGGCACATGAAAAAATGCTCTGCATCACTAATCATCAGGGAGATACAGATCAAAACTACTATGATACCACCTCATACCACAGAGAATGACACACATCTGAAAGAACAAAAGCAACCGCTGTTGGAGGGGATGTGGGGAGAATGGGACCTTTACATTGTTGGTGGGAATGCCAACTTGTTCATCCCTTCTGGAAAACAATATGACGCTTCTCGAAAAATTAGAAATTGAGCTCCCATTTGACCCAGCAATACCACTTCTGGGAATATATCCCGGAGAAGCAAAAGAGTATAGTCGAAATGACATTTTGCACTTATATGTTCATTGCAGCACTGTATACAATAGCCAGAACCTTCTTCCACCTCCACAAACTCTACCTATAGTTATTTTCTAAGTCTGCTTTGCCTTTTCTAAGCAAACATTTTCTTAAAGGAGGCAGGTTTGCATGGTAAATGGCATGGTAAATTCAGAGGGAGCTGGGGAAGTGGCTGACAAAACAGTTCTTGCTGTTGAGCAGTGATTTTTATATGTTCTGTCCTTTTGCTCACTTTGACTTTATTATATGGGTGTCATTTCATCCTAATTTCAAAAAAAGACAACAGAGGCTTGGGGGTGGGGTGGGGATATTTCTCTTTAAATGTCATGAAATAGCAGGGGAAGAATATCAGAAATCTGCACTGAAATTATATTCCTACTCTATGTTGAAAGTGGCTCAGATGGGATCAAGAGCTGGACTTAAATGAAAACCAGTAAAACTTCCCTGAGTATGGGCTACTGGGAAAATGAAGAATCTTCTACATTCTCTTATCCTGCCCTCCCACAGAAACTCTTTACAAGGAGGATAGCATACAGACAGACTTAATTAGACATCTCCCTTATAGAGAGAGAACAGGTACACTGCAAGGTTTATCACACAAAGGATCTGACCCCACAAATTCCCCCTTTCCTAGACAAGTGGCTTCTTGTGTCCACATGCACACAAGGTTTTCTAGGATATGCCTCCGCCTTCTTCCCGTGTGCTTCTGCGCTTAATAGAGCTCTTTCTCTACCTGTCAGCTTGTCTCTCGATTGAGTGGCTTGTTGAGCAGCAGAGGAACAGGACTTTCCAGGTGATAATTTCACAGACTGAGCTCATGTACTAGCTTGATTCATGAACTTGCCCAAGTTCCTTAAATTTCTAATTTTCCAGTTACCAATTTGCAAAGTAATAAATCACAATAAAAAAAAATCACACGGGGCTGGAGCAATAGCACAGCGGGTAGGGCATTTGCCTTGCACGTGGTCGACCCGGGTTCGATTCCCAGCAACCCATATGGTCCCCTGGGCACTGCCAGGGGAAATTCCTGAGTGCAGAGCCAGGAGTAACCCCTGTGCATCGCCGGGTGTGACCCAAAAAGCAAAAAAAAAATCACACAGTCAATAAAAAAAGATACCATATCTTCTCACAGGATTAGACTGACTGAGATGATAATATGTAAGGATCCATCAAATATAAAATATTTGCACAGAAGATCCTTTAAGCATGTTTTGTTCTCTACTCTTTTTTATTTTTGCTTCTATTCACACAATAAGGTGTTTTTCTTTATAGCTTACAGAAACTATTTTTACGCATGTCAAAGAAACAAAAGTCTTTTGATGGGAATATGGAAATATAGAAAAGAATATCCAAGGCCCTTAAAATACCAAGAGGCATGGAGAGACAGATGAGACAACTGGGATGCATGTCTGTGTGGGTTTGACCCTTGACACTGCCTGTTCCCTCTAGTACCTAGCCAGGAGTAACTCATGAGCACTGACAGTTATGCCTCCCTCTACTCCTAAGAAGAGTCAAGAAATTTGATTCAAAAATATTTTCTAAATTATTGATTTTATTTTAGGCAACATGGTTTACAAAATTGTTATAGCACAGTCAGTAGGGTGTTTGCCTTGCACAAGGCCGACCCAGGTTCGATTCCTCCGTCCCTCTCTGAGAGGCCGACAAACTACCAAGAGTATCCCACCCTCACGGCAGAGCCTGGCAAGCTTCCCATGGCATATTCGATATGCCAAAACCAGTAATAACAAATCTTACAATGGCGATGTTACTGGTGCCCGCTTGAGCAAATCAATGAAAAATGGGATGACCGTGCTACAGTGCTACAGTGCAGGAGATTTTCTATATGAAACCTTCCAGCATTAAACCCTCCACCAGAGTGTCTGCCTGCCCTCCTTCCCCATTCTGTGGGGTAAGCTTCCAGCTGAGGACCAGTTCTCAATGCCTGTTGTCTGTGGATATTTCTCATTTCCTCTCTATGTTACTTTAGATCACATATGACAGTGATCACTCTCTGTTCTCCTTCCGAGTAACTGCACTCAGCATGGCACTTTCCAGATCTATCCACATTGTAGTAAAGTGCATGATTGCATTTTCTCCCAAAGTCCAGAAGTATCCCATTGTATATGTGTATTACAGTTTATTTTAAATAACTTGGGTTGTTTCCACATTTGGGTTATTGTAAATTTATTCAGAATTCTTAAGAAGGCTACCTATTCTTTCTAATTTAGACATGATTTTATGACTTTGGGGCCACACCTACGATCCTCAGGGATTATTCCTGGTGGTATGCAGGGGATCACATGTGATGTTAGGATAGAACCTGGATTAAGGGTCTTAAATCCTGTACTGTATTTCCAGCCTCATTAAAAGGACTTTTTTGCTTTGGTATTCATGGCTGTACTTTTAACAAGACAATTTCAAATTCTTGTTGAAAATATTTTAAAAATTGAAACTCTTTACATATATATTTTTTGCTTAAGTCAGAACATGAGTTTTTAAATGTTTTCGTTCTGTTTGTTATTTTGGCCACACCTGGCAATGATTTGACATTACTTCTGGCTCTGCACTCAGGAACTGATTTTGGAGGTGCTGGGGGACCAGAGAGGGAAGTGAGGGATCAAGCCTGGGTTGAGCACATTCAAGGCAAGCACTCTATCTGCTGTACTATTGCTTCTACCCCAACTATGTACATGAATTTTATTTTGGCATGTAACTCTTAAAAAATTTCCTGAAGTGGTTGATATCAAGGATTTACAAGACACTGGTTGAACTCTACAAGAAGAATACACCCAACCCCATCAGAAAATTGGGCGATGAAATGAACAGAAACTTTCTCAAAGAAGAAATCTGAATGGCCAAAAGACACATGAAAAAATGCTCCTCATCACTAATCTTCAGGGAGATGTAGATCAAACCAACAATAAGATATCACCTCACACCACAGAATGGCACACATCCAAAAGAACAAAAACAACTGGTGTTGGCATGGATGTGGGGAGAAAGAGACTCTCCTTCACTGCTGGTGGGAATGCCGACTGGTTCGGCCCTTTTGGAAAACAGTATGGATGATCCTCAAAAATAATAAATTGAACTCCCATTTGACCCAGCAATACCACTTCTGGGAATATACCCCAAAGATGCAAAAAAGTATAGTAGAAATGACATCTGCACTTATGTGTTCATTGCAGCACTGTTTACAATAGCCGGAATCTGGAAAAAACCCGAGTGCCCGAGAACAGATGACTGGTTAAAGAAACTTTGGTACATCTACACAGTGGAATACAATGCAGCTGTTAGAAAAGATAAAGTCATGAAATTTCAATATAGATGGATCAACATGGGAAGTATCATGTTAAGTGAAATGAGTCAGAAAGAGAGGGACGAACATAAAAAGATTGCACTCAGTTGTGGAATATAGGGTAACAGAATGGGAGACTGACAGGAAAGAATAGTGGAGATAGGTACCAGGAGGATTGCTCCACAGCTTGAAGGCCGGCTTCAAATGCTGGGGGAGAAGGCAGCTCGGATGGTGAAAGGACCACCAAGTGAAGGGTGCTAGGAGGCCCCGCTCAGGATGGGAAATGCAGGCTGAAGGTAGACTATGGACTGAACATGATGGCCACTCAGTGCCTCTATTGCAAACCACGACACTCAAAAGGAGAGAGAGAGCAGGAGGGAATACCCTGCCACTGAGGCAGGATGGGGTAGAGGGGATGGGGTGGGGGTGGTGGGAGGGATGCTGGGACCATTGGTGGTGGAGGATGGGCACTGGTGGAGGGATGGGTACTCAACCATTGTATGACTGAAATGCAAGCACAAAAGCTTGTAAGTCTGTAACTACCCCACGGTGATTCACAAATTACAAAAATATTTTTAAAATGTTCCAAAGTTTTGCATTTTTAAAAATTCCAGTTAACCATTGTAGTTAACATTGAAATTAACAGTTAATTAGTGCTACAGTCAAATATGTAAATGAGCAACTGTGCTTTGAAAGTAATATATAGGTATACAAGTGTTTATTAAATAACATGTCAAAAATATCTTGGCTATAACATGTTGAAGAGGACAAAAATAAGACATTTCTTTAGGATTATTTACTTAAAAAAATAAGTAATGGACTGGTGAAAAGGGAGAGGGAAATTGAGTTTAAAAAAGACTTCAAAAAGTGAATCATAGGAAAAAAAGAATCCCTAGGAGATTATTAAGAAGATGGACGTTGTTTCCAGGTGTCAGAGGCATACAGCCATAGGTGGAAGGTGACAATCTTGCCAAACTGAAAGTCAACATAAAGGTGACAATTATATTAGTAGCTGCACTAAGGAGGAACTGCTATAGATCATATTTGAGGAAACTAAAACAGAGACTACTAGTAATGGTTAATTTTGTTATGCTAATTTTCTAGTATGTGCTAAATTAGGGTCCCTGTGCTTAAAATCTGCTGCTTTCTGAAATATTTTAAAAATACCAGATTAATTTAGGCAGCCAATAAATGTACAAATATGTGGGGATGTAAGCACAAAGGTTGGGATCGATACATGTGAGCCTCCTTTAGGATGATAAAGGATATCATTAATATAGGAAGATATCATTTCTGACCTTATTAAAAAGGAAAAGAACAAAATTGGATAATCTTGTTAGGGGATTTTGTTTTACTAAGGCAGAAAATTCACTCCGTACAGTTCACTAGCAATGTCGTTTGGCCTACTTTTTCTGTAGTGCATTTGTAGGCCATATGATCTCGGTCCCAGCTACTCAAATGTAACTTTGTAGTCTGAGAGGAGTCATAGATCATGCACAAATGAATAGATGTGGTTGTGCCCCAGTAACATTTCATTGATGAAAATGTCACTCTAAACTGTGGACTGGTGTAAAAGAGATAAAAAATATGTATGGGCGATGTTTTTCAAGAGGGGGTATCGGTGTTGCTTATTCTGTCTTACAAAGAGTACCACTGTGGCCAATTTGAAACTACCAATGTTTTAAAAAACAACTTGCAAAATTTTGCCAAATTCTTTTCCCAACAGCCTTCAGAAGCCTATGTGGCATAATTACAGGACAGCGCATGTGTATACTCACACAGATACACACATGCACACACGCACACACACACATACACACACACCTGATGAAAGAGAAATAGAGATACTATGTCTTGTACTAGTGTCTTTAGAAATAACTCAAGCGACTGTAACACATCCTTTGTGTATCTAGACCCAGAGCTAAGTACCCAGCAGTGCAAGGTCTCTCAAGCAGGGCATATTATATAACCTTGAAGGTCTCTGTATGCCACTAGGGTAGCCCCGGTGGACCCCATAGTTCCTGGGCCAAACAGCACTTCATTGCCAAATGGAACATTGATGACTGAACCATCCACTCTAATTGATTATTAGGAGTGAACTCCATGTCTATGAAATATTCCTGTGTAACTCCCTAACACTACACAAATGTTAAAAGATTTTACAATCTAGGGCTACGTACCTACAGTAGGTAAAGTGCTTGCCTATACCCAAGTCATATCACTGCCACTGTTTAAGGTCCTCAGTGCGCTGCCAGGAGTTATCCCTGAACACAGCCATATGTGCCCCCCCTAACAAAACTGTACTGTAGCACTCTCGTAGCACTGTCATCCTGTTGTGCATCAATTTGCTTGAGCTGGCATCAGTAATGTCTCCATTGTGAGACTTGTTACTGTTTTTGACATATCAGATACTCCATGGGTAGCTTGCCAGGCTCTGCTGTTCAGGTGGGATACTCTCGGTACTTTGCTGGGCTCTCCCGAGAGGGACAGAGGAATCGAACCTGGGTCAGCAGCATGCAAGGCAAAAGCCCTACATGCAGTGCCATCACTCCAGTTCCTACTCTTTGCACAGCATAGCATCCACATAACCAAAAATCTTTTAAGATTTTTGTTTATACAGAAAATTACTGTTTCTATAGAAAATTTCTAACAGGACAACAGCATATTTCAAAACAGTAACCAAAAATATACAATATTACATAATTTTTCCCTCATGTTTGGTCTTCTTGCCCCTGAGAATTTTTCTGGTGTCACACTACTGTGCATGCACACACACACACACACACACACACACACAAAGGCATGAAACTGTTTGTTTGCATATAGTTGGGCCTCAGACCTATACAACATTTGCGTTTTGTATTCCTTTGTATTTTATATTTTTATTTATTTAGTGAAATACTTAGCTTTATTTCCCTCACACAAAAATAAATTTTTGGCTAAGTATCTATACTATAAAATGTCAGTGGGCTATTTAAGAAATGTACATACAATGACATAAATTGCTGAAATCATATTTTAGACCTAAATAAATATTACCATGTATATATTATGAAGATCATAACCAAAGAAAACATTACAAAGAGAGTATGTTCAAAAGTAAGTCTCAGATGTGCTGAAAGAGAACATTATAAAGAAACAAAGAAATGATGAGGAACATTCTTGAGCTCATTTATGGATAAATAAAAACCCGAGGTCCAGCTATTTGTTATTAGAACATTTCATAATAAACGCTTTTTCGAAATAGTTGAAGTAGATATGCATTTGGAGCTAAATGAGTTTAGAAGTAAGACAAAGCTGCAAAAGCCTTCTTTTATCCTCTGTCAAATTAGAAAACCTAGTAGGCCTTTGTTCTTGTAATAGTCTATTTGCTTAAATACATAGACAAGTGGCAGGGGAATCATTTGAATGTTTGCAGGCAGTCAACCGCATTAAAGAATCACAACAAAACAGGCTGAACTCTGCAGTCAAATTGCTAACTTTATTCTAATTAATAAACCTAAATTGTATCATTGTTCAGGGGTTGCTTACAGTGGAGAATATGAATGTTGAGGTTGAAGTCTAAAATTCCAAGTTAAACAAGGCAAAACCATCACCATTTGTGAAATATTTGGTAATCTGTGTAGTTGTAAAAAGATATTAAACATTTTTTTAGACAAAGAAGATTTTATAATACAAATAGTATGTGGCAATAAAGATGTTTTCGCTTCAGAGTAAACTCATATGTTTATCATCATTTTTTTTTTCACATTAGTTGGTCACGGAATCACTCTGTTGTCCATCTAGTTTGGCATTTCCCTTCCTCAGAGATCCTTTTAGACATAAGACATAAGAGTGTAGGACATACTCTCAAAGGCTGTCTACAAAGCAATGAGTGACATCCACGATGAATCTTTCCACCACGATCTTCAGAAGCGACAAGTTCTACCCACACCTTAATCTTATATTTCAGATTCCAGAATTGTGAGAAAGTAAATTTCTATTTTTTAAGTCACCAGTCTGTGTTACTGAGTTATGAAACACATAGCAAACTAGTAAACTGGTAAATCACCTCACTTCTGATCGAAGTGATCTTGTACTATTGCATTAATGAGTATTTCTTACTTTCTTCATTCCACCATTAGAATGGAAATTTCATAAAGGTAGATTTTGTTTATTGAAGTATCTTGAATAATATTAATGATGCACATATGTATTAATTAATAAGACTATTAATTATTTAAAAATTAGACACAAAGTAGCACATGAAAAGTTTATGCATAGTGTATATATTCATATATATAGATATATGTATCTATCTATTTCCTGTCTATCTATATATATATGTATATATATATATATATAGAGAGAGAGAGAGAGAACAACTCTGGGCATAACAATTCTTTTTTAAAAAATTCAACTATTTTGCATGCTGAAAATGAAGTGTCTGAACACCCTTAATTGAATGAATGCCATCGTTCAGTGATGTCATGAATATTGAGATTTTACTTCTCTGTTACTGGAAAGACTTTTAACCTTTGTACATTACGATCCTTTAATGAAGTTCACTGGATTCAAATAATTTATTTTTTGTACTTTTCTAAATATTTTACTAAGAATTGTGTTTCTCCTGGTTTGTTAAAAACGTGGCAATGAGTCTTCTACATGGTAAAAAGCACATGGTCACATGTATCTATATTTAAGTTTATAGATACAACCTTAGTATTTGAATATTTAGCTGTAGGTTGAAAATTCTTATTAATGTTACAGAAATATAATTTTTACAATATTATCAAATATTATAAGGCTGTTTTCAAATTATAAATGAATATTTTAGAAAATTTGGTTTTATATGATGAAATAAATTCCTACCTTATCTCAGTGGGTTCACTTTCTTCTTTATATCCTCAAAATTAACTAGCTAGAAGATATTCTTATTTGTTTATGCAACCTTTATCTTGGGAGAAGTTATAGCTTGTATTGCAAGGTTAGTTCATAATTTGTTATTCATTTTATCCTTGACCTCAGTGGTTAAAACTATTAACTAAAGTAATGCTAATTGTGGTGGTGTTTTTTGATTTAGACACTTGTCTACTAGGAATTGGACTGAGACCAATTCATTTCATTCTGGCCACTGAAAGGACATCAAGCTATAATGATTTTTGGTCACTGTTCAAGAGTTTACATTAATATAGAGGGCACGTAGGGTAAAACTCAATCATAAATAATACTATGCATTTAGGTAGACATTTATGTACTACACTCTGTGAAGTAATGGGGAAAATTATATATGTATTTTAATATTTTCAACTGAATATGAAATGTGCTTTTTTCTGATGAATTATTTTTTTGTCATCTAAAATGACACTTAGATAAAATCTCTACAAAGTCCAACATATAAATGTACTTTGTATAGTGTGTTTCACCACTTGGAATTTCAAATGTAGTATAGAAAGAATACATACAATCCCAAAGTGAGTAAGACATGGTCAGAGCTTTCAAGAGGTTTATGGTTTAGTAAAAGTAATGAGCTATAAAAATGGATAATAAATGGAAGATTAAGAATAATTGATAACATTATTGAATACTGACCATGTTGCAGCCTTCTTCTAAGAGGTATATGTACACACGTGCACGCACACACACACACACACGCACACACACACACACACACTGTATATTACCAACTGAAATGTTTTATTATGCTTTTAGTTGAGTATTGTCTTATTCATAAAGAAATGCAGTCATAGAGCATTAAAACAAAATCTTTCCAAGATTATAAGGTTAACAAGCAAATATGTTGGCTCTTGAAATTGTGATGCTGACTTGTGTATCACTTGTATCACTTGTCATGCCATTGCTCATCGATTTGCTTGAGCAGGTGCCAGTAACATCTCCATTCGTCCTTGTTGCGTACTAGTGTATCTGCTCACTCCAGGAACACAAAGAGCCTCAAACCATTTGTTCCGGGTCTTGACGAAGAAGTCTGACCATCCCGTAGGTGGGTCGCCAGACATTTTTCTGACATCCTATGGAATCTAGTCGGTAACGGCTCTAGTCCAGTGGTCATCTCCAAATCACATAACGTGTCTGGTCATCTGATTTTTTAAAATTTATTTTTATAATTCTTAATTTTTATTTATTTTTAATGTTTATTATTTTATTGTTTTATTTTTCTCATTATTTTTAAGTATACGCTCCTAAAGGAAAAATGGAGAATTTATAGAAGTCGATGCACACTGTGCGTGTTTGTCAGCGTGCAGTCGACTTGTGTCACCTCTGTATTTTTCCTTTAGGACTATATACTTGAAAATAATGAAAAAAAATAAAACAATAACCCTACAAACGTTTTACTCCTTCACGGATGCCTGTGTTGAGATTATCCAGAATGTGTCTTAGGTAGGTTGCACATGGAATGGATGCCCCTGAAAGAATTTGGATATGTTATACTCCAAAATGAGAAATCTTAAGGCTGACAGATAATGTATTACGTTGGTTAGTTTATCATCAGAGACGTCTCTGCTCATCCTGGCCTGTAGATAGGTTCAGCTTTAAGTCTGAGTTCCAGTCAAAAGAAAGAATGAATATATATATATATATATATATATATATATATATATATATATATATATATATATGGATGTGTTGCGAACTCTTATACTCTTATTGCTCACAGGCTGGAGAACTTAGAAGTCAATCACTTTTCTCTGACTATTTTTGCTTAATGTGGAAAAGGACCCTGAAACGCTGAGGGAGAGTAGCCCCTGATTAGGAATACTCACTGGAGGCATTTAAAAAAATTTTTGTTTTGGATTCATATTTGGCAGTTCTCAGGGGCTACTCCTGGCTCTCTGCTCAGCGATCACTCCTGGCAGTGCTCGGGGAATCGTGTGCTTCTGGGATCAAGCGGGGCTTGACAGAACACAGGGTAAGGGTTTAAGCCCTGTTCTTTGTCTCTGAACTTGGAGGCATTTGTGAATGAGAAATCGATGTTTATTCCTTTGAGCTACTGAAAATGTGACATGCATGAGCTACAGAGTTAGTCTATTTGTACTAAAGTAGGGAATATGAGAAACTATTGTATAAGGGCAAAAGAGTAAATATGCTTCTCTCCAGTGGACTTGAAGTATAATGTTTGGCTCTAAAACTAATATAAAAGGGTAAAATTACACGGGTAAAACTCCTTGAAATTCAACATGTACAATGTAGTCAGACAAAAAATATACATAGTTGACCTTACACAAACCTACAGAAAACTATGTTCACTTTTTCCTTCCTCATTGCAAATGTGTTTTTTAAAAGTCAATCAATTAACCAAATTTTCATTTATACTATTGATAAAACCATTCCTGCTTATGTGTCTTGTTATCTGAATCATAAATTCTGTGTCTTTCATATAAATGAAACAATGTTTCTTAAGTGTTTGTCAAGATATGGTAGAATTTTTACCCTAAGTTTCCACCAGTAACTCAGACATACTAGATGATAAGATTTTATGATTATGAGACATTGTTTTCTTAAAAGGAACACAAACTTACAGTAAAGTATTTGTGATTTATCTTGCTGTTTATGAGTAATTAATTTAAATTTTTCTGTAATTCTGTTTTCCAATTATATTTACCAATTGAAGATAAAGGAAACTCATTCTTAAGTCATATTTAAGACATTTCTTTCTAAAGCAACTTTATGTAAACTTTATATAAATACATAAAGTTTTTGCATAAAATTGTAATCCTTTTAAAAAGATTTTTATATAAACTGTGTTCAGTTTATGCTATTTTAAAAATTTTTGTTGAAATAAACAAAAATTGCTGGATCAATAGCACAGTGGGTAGGGCATTTGCCTTGCACAGCGGCCGACCTGGGTTTGATTTCTCCATCCCTTTTGGAGAGCCTGGAAAGCTACCAAGAGTAACCCACCCGCACGGCAGAGCCCGGCAAGCTACCCATGGCATATTCAATATGCCACAAATAGTAACAAATCTCACAATGGCGACGTTACTGGTGGCCTCTTGAGCAAATCTATGAACAACGGGATGACAGTGCTACAGACAGTGCATGAACATTAGTTGTTTTAGTACATATACATATCATATATTTTGTTCAGTGTTTATGAAATTTCTACTTTAGGATTAGATACCTTGTTTTTTAAATAAAAAAGTACAAAGCCATAATACAGCAGGTAGAATGTTTGTCTTGCATGAGGCCGAACTGGGTTCAATCTCCAGCGACACCTGCATTAGCCCTTGGGTGTGGCCCCAGCTGAAAACAAACCTTACAAACTTTTAAAAACTACTGAGGTACTACAATACATATGATGAAAGAAGAGGATTCATAAAAGTTTGAGTTAATGGCATGGTTTCATAGCTACCATGTTTGATATTTGATTCAAGATATCACTATGCCCAAATCAATCTACTAAGATAATTATCATTAGATTGTGCATTATTTTAATGCTGTAAACTCATGCATAGTATTATAAGTGAAATTTGTTGCCCCTGTACTACTCAGAAATCCGGTCAACTTGAAGCATCCTGTTGTTATACCAGTAGAAGGAAGTTTTGCCAGGAGAGTCAGCACATTCACTGAAGATCACAAATGCCATGCTTCATATCTACTTATTTAAATGTCAAACATAATTATATTAATGTTTAATTTTTTAGTATAGAAATTTAAGAAAATGAACAAAAGAATAGGACAATTTTAATTCCATGATTGAATATAAAATTGTAAATGATAGAATGATAATTGGATATATTTTTAATGTTTTATAGTCACATGACACATTTTTGCTTTTGAAAACAATGTGTGAAAGGCAGATATAGATGATTAAAGTAGATCTAAATTTTGATGTAATTTTAGCTCCGTAATGAATATTTATATCATGAGAGTCTGTAACTCTATAAATAAATCGTAATAGATTATTTTAGATACATGTCTTATTTTAGGCAAGAAACATTTTTCTGTTACTCTAGAACCACCATTTTTAACTTTGGATGTCTGAAAGATATTCAAATACATTTTCTCTATTTTTATATTTACTATTTCCAGATTATTTTATATTAAAAATGCACATTAAAACACGAGGATCATTTTTCAGCTGACATTTATGCTTTCTTTTCTGTAAAATGATCTTTGTAATTTATTTGTGTATGACGCATATTCCATTTATGACTAATGAGTATTTTTGCCATTTATTTAGAAATGCATATAGATTTCAGATTTTCGACAACATATCCAAGTTAAATTCACTTCTGTATTTATACATATTCTCATCCAACAATTTATACTAATTTTCAATATCTTATAACTAGTGGGATGATTAGTTCTGGGTCAATGAGAATGTGGGAAAAAAAGACTTCATACATCCTTGCTTTTTCAAATTAATTTCAAATATTGACCATTTATAAATAATGGAAAATAGTTTCAAAATTTTCATATGGGCATGCTCATATCCACATTGATTTCAGTCTGTTTGGGATGTATCTTAAAAGATATGTATTGACTTTTTTTTTATTTTGTAGTTTTTTATTTTTACTGAGATTGTAATGCTTTGGCGCAAGAAAGGGGTAGTAGAGAATTAAGGAAGAGACTAAATATTAAGCTATTGATTACCACTGCAACTTCAAAGATATAAAAATAATTAAAATATGCCTTTTCAGATGTTTCAGAACATGCTAATATATAGACAACTAACTCAAAGATTGTAAAGTGATAACGAAAGCATAAACTGAATTCTTTCATTAGTGTAAAGTAAACCACCAGTTTTGACTGCAGGACTATGGACAGTGTGACCATTTGAATCATTTGAAAGATAAGACTTCAGAAAAACTGGAGAGAAGGAAAAAGATGCTTCTAATGAAAAGCAATGGCTTCAGGAGAAATATACAAGTATAGCAGTGTTTGATTGAACAACAATGCATTATATTTTCTTTTATAAGTAATGATGTGTACAAAGTTGGGTGGGAAGCAAGAATGAGGGGATGCAATGTAAAAAATTATTCTTGAAGGAAAATTAGCTATGTTATGGTAAAAGTCTTAAATTTTACTCTTTTACAGATGTTTATTTTTAGTACGCACATTATACCTTTCTCCTTTATTAAAAACAGCTTTTTGACTTATTGTGGTGGTAGGTATGGATCAGATATTACTTTGGAGGAGCCAACCAAATGCCAATCCTGAAAATAGGCCTTATTTTGGTGGGGAACAAGGTGTCAGAATATGTGGGGTTTGTCCTACCTAAAGAGTCAGCAATTCGCTGTCTCCAGGAATGTCCGATAACATTTGGGAATCACCAGCATCCATCGTGTAAGGGTCTGTCAGCAAGTGAGAACAGAGATGAAAGTGAAATAAGCAGAAAAGTATAACATGACGAATTTAGAAATTAGAACCTCGAATGTATAACGAGAGTAGACAGACCACAAAGAGGACGTGGGAGAGATACAAATCCTAAACTGTAGCTTAGCTGTGATTTATGATTTGCTTTAGGAGTTTGCTGGTTGTAAAGTCAGCTTGTAATACTGAGACACAAAGCAGGGTTGGAGATATGGTGGATAAGGCTCTCGCCTTGTATGTGGGGCCCTGGGTTCAATTATCATTGCTGCAGCTCAAGCAGCAATGATCCTTGAGTACAGAGCCAGGAATAAGACCAGAACATCCCTTGATATGGCCCCAAAGTTAAACAAGCACGGGCGCGCGCACGCACACACACACACACACACACACACACACACACACACACCCCAATAAAACAAAATTCAAACAATAGCCAGAAATAAAGCTTGAAATTATCAAAGAAGAATAATCAAAGATCCAAAGTTTTGTCCCTCATATTTTCCTTTGGAGTATTTGTTTTTTGCTTATTTTCTCTTCCTATGATTCAAAATTCCCAAAAGGTTAGAGAGGAAAGTTCACCCAGTGTTAGGGATAGCATTATTTTCCTCTTGAACAAAGGGCAAAAAGGATATGGGGCAGGGGGAAAAAAATTAATAGCTACTGTTTTTATAATACAATAAGTTTTAACTTTTGACTCAATTTTCTTTACGGCTTTAATATTAAAATAGAATTTGAAGATCTGCATTTTACATCCTAAAATGAAGGAAGCTATCTCTCCTTCAAGAATACATTTTCATAATTAGTAGAAAAACAGAAATTGGTTATATAAGGCCAGTCAATAAAAGAACTGTTATCCAAAAATTAAAAGGGAAAGCAAAGTGAAACAGCGAACGCTAATGATACCACATTTTGTGCTTGTGCAGGAGATTGATGTTTTTACCTCTCCTCCATGTCAAATAACCTCTTTGTAATGTCCCATTGCACTCCAACATTACCTTTCTGAACTATTAACTCATAATCAGAGCCCTGACTCCCAACCTCTCCTTGATTACCCACTCAGATGACAAATTGTGAGCTGCTGCAGAGCACTTCTATCTCATATTTTCAGGAGCACAAAGCTCATCACCTGAGCAGGTACACATTCCCACTCATGTGAATAATTGCTCCAAGTGATTGGGTAGACGCAGCTCTCAGAGAACGTTCTAGGGCTCTCTAAGGAAGTAGGGAATCTGACTGAATGTTTTTATTGAATTCATTTTTTCTTTTGAAAAGATGACTAATTGAGCAATTGGCATGTTGTTAGAACTCAATGTTTTGTTGTTAATCAAGCACATTGTATCTTTAAGTAGCTTAAAACATCCAACCCCATCAAAAAACGGGGAGAAGAGATGAACTGAAACTTCCTCAATGAAGAAATAAAAATGACTCAAAGGTACATGAAGAAGTGTTCTACATCACTAATCATCAGGGAGAAGCAAATCAAGACAACAATGCGATACCTCACACCACAGAGACTGGCAAATATCAAAAAAAGAACAAGAACAACCAGTGCTTGTGTGGATGTGGGGAGAAAGGGAATCTCATTCACTGCTGATGGGAATGTTGACTGGTCCACCCTTTTTGGAAAACAATATGGACATTCCTAAAACATCTAGGAATCAAACTTCCATTTGACTCAATGCCTCCACTTCTCAGAATATATCCCAAGGGCTCAAAAACAAAATGGAGAAAAGATATTTGCACCCCTATGTTCCTCCAAGCATTATCCATAATAACCCAAATCTGGAAGCAATCCAAGTGTCCAAGAGTAGATGGCTGGATAAAGAAACTGTGGCATATAAACACAATGGAATCTTAATTGGCCATAATCAAAAGTAAAGTTGTGCTATTTCCTGCTCCGTGGAGGGCCATGGAGAGTATCATGCTGCATGAAGTTAGTTAGAGGGAGAGAGACTCACGCAGAATGATCTCTCACTTACGCATGGTATAAGGAAACATAATGGGGAACAACGAATGCCCAGAGACAGTGGAAACAGAGAACACAAGAACTGATACTCAGTAGGAAAGCACATTGCCTGAGGGGGCTGGGAGACAGGTTAGGGAAGGGGAAACAGTTAGTGGAGGGAAAATCAAACGGGAGAAGGTGGTGCTGAAAGATTGTAAAATGTTTTGTATGAAATTCTATTGGCATCAGTACAGAAAACCACAATGCAAAGACATTTAAAAAAAATAACCCTTGAAGGGGCTGGAGTGATAGCACAGCTGGTAGGATGTTTGCCTTGCACGCGGCTGACCTGGGTTCGATTCCCAGCATCCTATATGGTCCCCAGAGCACCGCCAGGAGTGATTCCTGAATGCAGAGCCAGGAGTAACCCCTGAGCATCACCAGGTGTGACTCACAAAGCAAAAAAGAAAAGAAAAAGAAAAAAAACCCTTGTAGAGGCAGATTGGTGGGCGGGAGGCAAAGGGGGTGAGGAAATTGCTGGAAAGAATTGGGCACTGGTGAAGGGATTGAAGGCACAGGTGTTGAAACAATGTGCGCCCGAAACCCAATCATGGATAACTTTGTAATTTTATGGTGACTAAACAAATAAATAGCTATTGGAATAATTATGGGAAAATATGAGAAATTTCTACCTGTCCTAAGTGGAGAAATAAGTCAGCTCTCATAGAAGGTTTTAGTTTAAAGAGCAAAAAATATAAGTCTATTTTAAAATTATTTGGAAAATACCTGTTTCCCAAGGCCTTTCCCAGTTGTGGCCCAGATTTTAGTCTTGTTTGATTTTGTATGGCTGGCTCTCTAATCTGCTATAAGAACTTAGTCTTCCAAGGGAAGGCTTCACTATTTTTATTTTTAAAATATTGGACAACAAGATTCTTATTTGTTCATGAATTTATCTTGGGTGTTCCAAGAAGTGCTCGGGAGCCCTGGTGACTTCTTCTGGTGATTCTTAACCATATGTGCCAGTTGCAGTTGTTCAATGTGAGGGCTTGAAAATGTGGTGGTACTCAAATCCTGAGGTGGCATAGGGATGAGTCACCTTTGGAGTCTTTGGAGTCCCCTAGTGCTGTTTTCATTGATGCTCTGGACCACATGGTGCCACAGACAGCCACCTCCAAGGCATGTTCCTTAACCCAGGTACAATTTCTCTAGACCCTTCATTAAAAAGTTTTGTTGCAGCATCACAGTTTACAGTCATGTTGAATTCTTTGCTTTATTCTCACCATGCTGCCAATCCAACCCTTCCACCAGAATTTTGGAACCTTTCTACCACTGCTCTACAATCCCTTCCCACCCTCCTCTGTTTCCTCAGTTCCTCGGGTCCCAGCTCTATGGCCCATATCTCAGGCTTTCCACCTGTTTCCATTCGGAATTCTCTGATATCTTTACTACTTTATAGCCTTCATATAAATGAAATGATCTGGAGTTCTTTCTGAGCCACTTCACTTAGTTTGATACGTTTCAATCCCATCCATGTTGTAGCAGTAAACAGCAAAATTCCGTCTTTGCTCAGAGCTAAGTAGAATCCAATTAAGTAGGTATATTACAATTCCTTTTCTACTCATCTGCTTTTGGGCACTTGAGTTGTTTCTAGATCTTGGCTCTTGTGAACAGGCTGCAGAGAATATAGGTGTGCATATGAGAGCAACTTTCAACATCAGTCGTTTGAAAATTTTAAGTAATGTGTATGTGAATCAGGATATTCTCATCAACTTAAAATATGATGACTCATGAATTGTGAAGTTCTTTATTATATTTGAAAAGAAAAAAATGGAAGATAAGAGGAAAATTACTTTGAAATAAATATTCATTCCTTTATTCTAATCTCTGGAATTTAAGAACATTTGTTTGTGTTGAATTCTTATTTCCATAACATACTTGGACACTTTCTCTTCAAACATTCTTAGACAAAATTTAATAAAAAATTGATCATTCAAATCCAAACTTTAATGAAATATCATAAAGTTAAGTGATAATATTGAAAATGTTTAATTAAAACTGTCTAACTGTGATAACCCTAGCAGTATATAATAATTTTAATCTTATCTACTCCATCATTTTGCTATCTGAAAGGCCTATACAACAATCTCTTGATTATCATCAAATTATATATCTGTTGTAAACATATTTGTGGTTATTCTTTATGGATAATTATTAGATACATGATTTTCAATTCATTTATAACAATGATTCTAAAGTCACTTGAGGGACCAGGGAGATATCTCAGGGTACTGTCTGGAAGCTGTTTGCTCCTGATAAACCATCACCACCACCAGTAATATTTGAAAGAACTTACCCCTATATCCACATAATAATAATAATCATATTATAGCTATTATTGTTTTGGTCCACAAAGTGTATTAGAGAAAGTGATTCTCTAATGAAGAGATCAGTTCTTAAGAGTAAGCTTATCTGTCATTGTTAAAGAAATGAGGGGCTTATATTTAAAAAACAATAATTTAATATGCAGTGTAAATAATCCCCTTTTGGTTGTCACTATTCTGAATGAAAAATGGAAGTGCAATTAACATATGGCAGCCCTCTGATGACTTAATAAATGGAAAGGAGCTTTTGCTCAGAGCTCTTGGAGCTCTTTCACAAATTAATTGACTCTAATAGGTGGATGCAGTATAGTCCCGCATCCCAAAGGGAGAAATGGACATAGCCAGCTTCAAATAAATTCTAAAGTGGTAAAATATATCTAGAAGATAAAGACTTCTGAGAGGTGAATTTGGGGACAGCTTTATATTTTCCTGTCTGGTCTGGTGAAGGAAGTCACTCGTTTCACCCTTTCATTTTGACCTGATATACTATAGGGCTTAGTTTCTCCCTGTGGACAGGAATACAAACTGTATTTTCACAAAGTTCCTTGAGTGAATGGTACATGATTACATCAATCAATTTTCAGTGTCCCCTCTCCCTCCCCCCCACCAATGGGGAAATGGTATGATCCTCATCTAACACTGCCAGATGGTTTAAAGCTGTGTTCCCGCCGTGCAGCTCTGCTTAGGGTCCGCAGTGCTGGGGTCACCAAGGTTACAGTGAATTGGGTGCTCTGCATTTCAAACTTGTCTTCTTGTGCGTGCTCTGACCCCTGAAATATCTCCTTGACCCCATGGTGTGTCTTGTTTGTAACTACGTGCAACGTTATCTATTACTTTTTTCCATATAGTATATTTAACTTAACTGGACTCTGAGCCAGGCTATTCTCACTCAAGGCACCCCAAATGGGGGGCGAGTGAGAACCCTCCTCGCCCCAAAGGACCCGGCCCTGGCAGCCGACCTCCACTACCCAAGCGCCACCATGCTCCAGACCACTTTCCGAACACATTATAAGACACTTCCTACCCATTTTACATCATTACCACACCATATTTGATGGAGTTCAGACAGTAGGCAACAAATCATATAGTAATAATACATGTGTACACACACACACACACACACACAAACACACACACACACATACCCCTCGGAGAGCCCTGCAAGCTATGGAGAGTATCCTGCCCACACGGGCAGAGCCTGGCAAGCTACCCATGGTGTATTCGATATGTCAAAAACAGTAACAGTAGGTCTCATTCCCCTGACCCTGAAAGAGCCTCCAATCTTTGAGAAAGACAAGTAAGGAGAGGCGCTAAAATCTCAGGGCTGAGTGTAATAGAGACATTACTGGTGCCCGCTCAAGTAAAGAGATGAACAGTAGGCTGACAGTGATACAGTGATATTTAACTTCTGGCCCTGGAGCAATAGCACATCAGATAGGGTGTTTGTTTTCCATGGTGACCACATGGCTTCGATTCCTCCATCCCTCTCAGATTGCCCAGCAAGTTACCGAGAGTAACTTGCACAGAGTAACTCCCGCCTGCACGGCAGAGCCTGGCAAGCTACCCGTGGCGAATTCTATATACCAAAAACAATAACAAATCTCACAGTGGAGACGTTATTGGTGCCCACTTGAGCAAATCAGTGAACAATGGGAAGACAGTGCTACAGTGCTATATTTAACTTATCAAACATTTGGAAAAATCAAAATTAGAGTGAGCATTTCATGTCATTTTTGGGTGCCTGGAACTTCAGAGAATAGGTTCAGGGATATCTGTGGGTGTGGCTGAACTATTCTGGAACCCAGTATGGTCACAGAAGTTGTATGTCTATTACAATTTCCTGAACATTGCCACAAAAGGGCTTAATTTGCGGAAGTTCATTGGTAACATTAAAACAAACACGTTATGAAGGATGGAGAGATAATACAGCTATAGGGCACTTCTCTTGCACATCACCAATCCATGCTTGTTGCCTGACACTTCATATGGTCCCCTGAGCCATGCCAGGAATTATCCCCGAGCACAGAGCCAGGAATAAACCTTGAGCACAGCCAGTTGCGCACCCACCCCCCCCAAAAAAAGACAAGGAGTTATCTAAGCAGGTAAAGCCCTTGCCTTGCACACCAACTATCCAGTTTTGACCCCTGCCATGCTGATAGACTCTGGGAGTGATCCCTGAGCACAAAGCTTGGAGTAAGCCCTGAGCACCACGACATATGGCAACTTCTCTCCCCCAAAGTTAGTAATCATCATTTAGCTTTTTGTGTGTTTTTATTTTTAAAGTTTTACTCTTAGAGTTAGGATGCTATTTGAATGATTTTTAAGAAAAGTGTTTAAATAATTTCAGAACCACAAATAAATTCCTGAATTTTGATATATATATATATATATTTATATATATATATATATTTATATATATATATATATATACTTTGTTTATGACTGAGGGAATAGCGAGACATCTTTCTAAATTGTAACTTTTTAGGGATTAGAAGAAGCAATCACCTTAGAGTTGAGATTTTTTTACTTTTCTATTCAATTTTTTCCTTTCCTTTGTTTTTTTTTTGGTCACAGCTAACAATACTCAGGCATTATTTGTGAGTGTGTACTCCTGGCAGTGCACTCGGTTTGAAACATGTTCCTCCAACCATATTAATGAATTAATATTAGATAAGGCAAGTAATTTAATCTTTGTACTTTCTCTCTTGTCCTCCTTTTACTATCTGTAATGTGGTTCGAGGGATATAAGGCAAGGACTTTAATCCCTTTACTATCTTTCTGGTCCCCCTTTCTTATCTTTAATTTCCATGATTTTTCTGAAAACTTAAAGATATATTTTATTTTCTTTTGTTTTTGGTGCACACCTGGCTGTTCTCAGGGTTTATACTTACCTCCATCATGAGGGATCACTTCCAGAGGAACTCACAGAACAAAAACTAGTAAAATAAACATCGACTCACTCAAACTGGCTGTGAAACTCAAGGCGTTCAACTTTTAATTTCAAAATAAATTGAAGAATGGGAAAATATCTCAACTGTTGAGGAATATGCTTTTTGCATGTTGGAGACTGGGATTTAATCACCAGCACTGCGTGGCTCACTGAGCACTGTCGGGAGCCAGCCATGAGTAACACATTGAGAGTAGTACCTGAACACAGCCAGAGGTGACCCCATAACTACCTCAACAGAACTTAGTAAAAACCAAGCCAAAATAGAGCACACAAATTAAATGAAATTATCCAGTATTTCTTTTTTTTTTTTTTTTTTGGGTCACACCTGGCGATGCACAGGGGTTACTCCTGGCTTTGCACTCAGGAATTACCCCTGGCCGTGCTCAGGAGACCATATGGGATGCTGGGATTTGAACCCGGGTCGGCCGCGTGCAAGGCAAACGCCCTACCCGCTGTGCTATCTCTCCAGCCCCTATCCAGTATTTCTTTGTATGTGTTTAAAGAATGCTCCTTATATCCAACATCTTTCTTGAATTAAAAATTTATACTGTCATGCTGAAATCAGGCAATTTCTATTATTATTATCTTTTAAAAAAACTTTATTAGCTTTAACAGTTTTCTACTTAAATTAAAAGGTAATATTTCCCCCATAATTTGCCGTATATAAATTCCCACTCTCATATTTCTGGTTTCATGCAAAATCCTAATGAAAGAAATAAATGGTGTAGGTATATGCTTCTTTTTTAATATGTAAGACTGACCTCAGAATATAAAAAAGGAAAATAAATGCAACTTTAGGAATTTGCTAAAGATTCAGTTAAAAAAAATTCAACATAGACATTGGTTGAAATTAGATTGGAACTGCAGCCAGTAAGTATTCTCTCCTTTCTCTCTCATTTGCATTTTTTACTGAAAAAAATAACTCATGGTTTGCACGAATCCAGAGTGTGCTGGTATAATGGCCTTCACTAGTTCCATACCTTTTGAAGTTTTAGAGTCTGTCCTTGCAGATGTTCATGTAGGAGGATGTCCATGAAGGAAAGGGAACATATGAAAGGGAAAGGATTGAGTAGGAGAAATCTGTGAGAGTAAGATGCTTAAGTGCTCCCGAGTCACTCCCATTCCTTTGTTTATCTGTAACCACTTCTACCAGTTTATCTGCTCTTCCTCTAATCAAACTCTTAATTTGTAAGGTCACACCTTGCTAGTACAGTGTAAGTTAATATTGTCTTTAAGTTAATATTGTCTTTCTCCTCTCTTATGTCTTTTGAATAGTTTACCTTAAAACAATATCCTTTTTGTATGGACAAAGAAAGACATTAATATGATTTGGTAACATGGGATTTAATTGGCTTCAAATATTATTCATTCCCGGGCATCTGCTTTCTTGACTTAAGCCTCAGCTGGCCTTACTTCCTAGCACCCTCAAAAGCAGGGTCCCAACAGGGGATGTGACGGACCCAGGGCAAGTGGTGAGTTGTGTGCTACCCTGGCATCGAGATGGGCCTGGCCAAAGCGCCTAATGCTTAACTATATGTTAAGAGCTTGGTCATGGGCTTGTCATGTCATGATCCAAAAGCAACGGGGAGGATATGGGGGATTTAAGGTAGCTGTATGAGGGGGTTGGGGGTGAGTTCCAATGGAGGCAGAGATAGAGAATGAAGTAGTATGGGGGAGGAAGAAGCAAGAGGAGAATCAGAAGAGAATGGAGAAAGAAGTTTGGAATAAAATGCTGTGAGACCAACCATCTTGGCTCCGTCCCTTCCCTCGCCCGTGCTCTTCTTTTTATTTTTGTTTTTTACACACTTAAGGAATCCATCCATTCCCAATTCTCTTTTGTACTTTTTTTCAGTGAGGTGGGGGCTCCCAACTAGTGCCCAGAAATCCTGAAGTCCCCCTCCTGACGATTCTCCACCAAGCAGGAGAGAGTTCCGTATTAGGGTCTGAAAGGCAGCACTTCTAGGACCCGGTGGTGCTTGGGCCACCCAAGCAATGTATTAAATCATGTATTTAATAATTATAAACTGGGCCACCCAAGCAGTATTTAGCAATCCCAGAAATGCAGCTAGTGATGCTTGGGGTAACACGTGGGGCCAGGGATCCAACCTGGTCCCCTGGCATCACATGCAATCCCTGTGCCCAAACCCCTGTTCAACTCTCTAACCTTTAAGTTCTTTTTTGAACCTTCTCTGGCCCATCTTTGATTATTGCAAACATTTTAAATATATTTATATGAAGTTGGTTAATTAAGGAAGGTTTTAAAAAAATAAAGAATACATTAGACATTTTTCAAGAATCTTCTAGGTATAATATTATCAGATTATGCTTGTAATTAAATGTGCGGATTAAATGTGTAGACTGAATCTGTATTCCACAATTTAGATTTTTGAGTGAGTCAGTAAATGAAGTTATTTATTTTGAGTTTTTTTTTAAGTATGAGCAATTATGGCAGGCAAAATTCTAAGATGGCCCTGAAGATCTAATCCTTTCCTTTTGAGTGAGGAGGGGAACTCTGATATGGTAGGATATCATTTGTATGGTCACATTACCGTAGGTGGCAAAAGGGATTTTGAAGATATAAATAATGTTCCTAATCAGTTGACTTTGAATTAATCAAAAGGAAGATTTTCCTGAGTGGGTACGATATAATCAGTTTAGCTCTTAAAAGAGGTCAGGAAATCAGACAGCCAATTCTCTTGATGTCCTTGAAGAAGCACACTATAATGTGATGGACTACGCTGAGCGTTTGGAGACACTTGGCAAGTCCCTAAAGATGAAATCTAAGAGTTAAAGACATTATTTCCCAGTCTTCAGCTAGAAGAAAATGGAGATATCAGTTTTTTTTTCTTTTAAATTGAATCACCGTGAGAGAGAGCTTTACAAAATTGTTTATGATTGCATTTCAGTCATCCAATGTTCCAACGCCCATTCCATTCGTCCACCAGTATAATTTCCCAGCAATGGTGTCCCTAGTTCCCCTCCTACCCCTTCGAGCCACCCTCCACCCCAGACAGTCTCCATGGCAGGCCCCTCTCTTCTCTCGCTCTCTTTCTCTTTCTCTTTCACATTAGGCATTATGGGTTGCAATACAGATGATGCATCTATATCATCTATATCCCTTTACCTGCTTTTAACACCCAGTTCTTGTTCAGAGTGATCACTGCCAACTAGTACTGTCATAACAGACCTTCCTCTGTCTTAACTACCCTCCATTTCCCACACCATTGACCAACCATTGACCTGTTTTCCGGGCCCATTTTTCCCGGCCTTGGATATTAGTTTTACTTTTTTTTTATATCCCATAAATGAACGCAGTCATTCTATATCTGTCTCTCTCCTTCTGACTTATTTCACTTAGCAAGATACTCTTCACGTCTATCCATTTCTAGGTAAATCTTGTGACATCATTTTTTCCAGCTGTGAAGTATTTCATTGTGTACATGCACCATAGTTTCTTTATCCATGTCTGTTCTCGGGCAGTCAGGTTGTTTCCAGATTATGGTTATGCTGAATATTGCTGCAATGAACATAGAAGTGCAGATGGTGTTTCTGCTGTATGTTTTTGGACCCCTAGGATATATTCCCAGAAGTGATATTGCTAGGTCAAATGGGAATTCAATTTCTAGTTTTTAGAGGAATGTCCATATTGTTTTCCAAAACGGCTGGATCAGTTGGCATTCCCACCATAAATGAATAAGGGTCCCTTTCTCCCTGCATCTGTGTCAGCATTGGTTTTTCTTGTTTATTTGTATGCATGCCAGGCATGAGATGATATCTCATTGTTGTTTTGGTTTGCATCTCCCTGATGATTAATGATGTAGAACATTTTTTATTGTGCCTTTTGGCCATTCAAATTTCTTCTTTGAGAAAGTTTCTTTTCATTTCTTCTCCACAACTTTTTATGGGGTTGGGTACTTTTTTCTTGTAAAATTCTACCAGTGACTTGTATATCTGTGATATTAACTCCTTATCAGATGGGAATTGAGTTAACAGTTTTACCAATTCCCTGGGCAGTCTTTGTATCTTTCTCACTGTTTCTATTGAGGTACAGAAGCTTCTGAGTTTAACGTACTCCCATTTGTAAATTTTTGCTTCTACTTGCTTGGTAGCGGTGTCTCATTTTTGAAGAACTTGAGTTTCAATATCATGGAGGTTTTTGTCTATATTTTCTTCCCTGTACTTTATGGACTCAGGTCTGATGTTGAGGTCTTTAATCCACTTGATGTGGCTTTTGTGCATGGTGTTAGGTAGAGGTCAGAATCCATTTTTTAACATGTGACTCTCCAGTTTTCCCACACCACTTGTTAGAGAGGTTATTCCTTGAACCACTTCATACTGCTTGCTCCCACATCAAAGATTAGGTGATCATATATTTTAGTGTCTGTGCCAGGATATTCAACTCTATTCCATTGGTATGGAGATCTGTCTTTATTCCAATACCATGCTGTTTTAATTACTACTGTTTTGTACTGGAATTTGAAGTTGGGGAAGGTGATGCCTCCGATGTTCTTTTTCCCACGGATTGCTTTAGCCATTTGTTGGAGGTTATTGTTCTATATGAATTCAGGAGTATTTGATCAATTTCTTTGAAAAATGTCATGGGTATCCTTATAGGGACTGCTTTGAACCTGTATAATGCTTTGGGGAGTATTACCATTTTAATGATGTTAATTCTCCCAAGGACTGGAGACATAGCACAGTGGGTAGGGTACTTGCCTTGCACGTGCCTGGCCTAGGTTTGATTCCTCCGTCTTTTTCAGAGAGTCTGGCAAAGTACCGAGAGTATCCCACTGGCACGGGGCAGAGCCTGGCAAGCTACCCATGGTGTATTCAATATGCCAAAAACAGTAACAAGTATCACGATAGAGATGTTACTGGTGCCCGCTCGAGAAAATAGATGAACAATGGGATGACAGTGCTACAGTGCAGTTCTCTCAACCCATGAGCAGGGTATGTGTTTCCATTTCTTCATGTCCTCTTTTATTTCTTGAAGTAAGGTTTTGTAGTTTTCTGTGTACAGTTCATTTACCTCTTTAGTTAATGTGATTCTGAGGTACTTGATTTTCTGAAGCACTATTGTGAACAGGTGATTTTTTTTAATGTCTCTGTCTTCTCATTCATTACTTGCATATGAAAAGCCATGGACTTTAGGGTATCGATTTTGTAAACTGCCACCCTACTCTACAAATCTTTTGTCTCTAGGAGCTTTCTGGTAGAGACTTTAGGTTCTCTAAGTATAGTATCATGTTATCTGTAAATAGAGCTTGATATCTTATCTGAATGCCCTTAATATCTTTTTCTTCCCTAAATGCTATAGACTATACAGAATAGAAGTGTTGAGAATGGGCCTCCTTGTCTTGGCCCTGATCATTAGAGAGAAGACTTTTAGTTTTTACCCATTGATAATTATGTTTGCTGTGGGCTTGTAGATGGTTTTGACTTTATTGAGGAAAGTTCCTTAAAATCGCATTTTGTTAAGAATTTTTGTCATGAATGGGTTCTGAAACTTGTCAAAAGCTTTTTCTCCATCTGTGGATGTGATCATATGGCTTTTATATTTTCTTTTGTTGATATGGTTTATTATGTTGATTGAGTTTGAATGTTAAATCATCCTTTGCATCCCTGGAATGTAACCTACTTGGTCATGGTGTCTGATCTTTTTATTGAGTCATTAGATTATGTTTGCTAGTGTTTTGTTGAGGATCTTTGCATCTGTGTTTATCAGGGATATTGGCCTGAAATTTCCTATTTTATGAAGTCTCTGTCTGCTTTAGATATCAGGGTGGTATTTACCTCATAAAAACTGTTTGGGAGTGTTTCTGTTTCTTCATTTTCCTGGAGATTCTTGAAAGGATTGCAATAGTTCCTCTTAAAAGGTTTGAAAGAATTTTCTAGTAAATCCATCTGGGCCTGGACTTTGTTTTTGGGAAAAAAAATTTGATTACTCTTTCAATTTCCTCAATGGTAATAGGTCTGCTCAGATATTCCAAATCTTCAGCATTGGAAGGTTATAAGTATCCAGGAAATTGTCCATTTCTTCAGTGTTATCTTGTTTCATGTCATAAAGATTTTTAAAGTAATCTCTGATGATGCTATAGATTTCTGCAGTTTCTGTTGTGATGTCCCCCTTTGCATTTCTGAACCTGTTTCTTAGGTTCCTTTCTCTCTCTTCTTCTCTCTCTCTCTCTCTCTCTCCTTCTCTCTCTGTCTCTCTCTCTCTCTCTCTCTCTGTTTCTTTGTGAGTGTCACTAGTGGTTTATTGATCGTGTTAATTTTCTCAAAGAACCAGCTCCTGGTTTTGTCGATCTTTTGGATTGCTTTTTGAGATTCCAGCTCATTGATTTCTACTCTAAGTTTTATTATTTCCTTCCTCCTAACTGGTTTCGGCTCCTTTTGTTGGTCATTTTCCAAGATCTTAAGCTGTGAGGTTAAGGTATTGATGTGTGCCGTCTCTTCTTTCCTGATGAACTCCTGCAGAGCTATAAACTTTCCTCTTAACACTGCTTTTGCTGTATCCCACATTTCTGGTAGTCTGCATCCTCATTCTCATTCGTTTCCAGGAATCCTTTGATTTCTTCTTTGATTTCCTCTCTAAGCCATTGGTTATTCAGTAGTGAGCTCTTTAATTTCAAGGTGTTTGATTTTATTCTCCATTTCTGTTGTGTGATTCATTTCTATTTTCAGAAATGAATTTCCATCATGGTCTGGAAGGGTAGTTGATATCATTTTTATCCTCTTAATTTTATGGAGGTATGTTTTGTGGCTCAGCATATGGTCTGTCTTGGAGAATGTCCCATGTACACTGAAGACATCAGTTCTTATATTCACAAATAACTGAATTTGGCCAATCAGTAAGTTTGGAAGACGAACCTGGGTGTAAGGTAAGATTACAGTTCTACTTCTCATTGTAATTTCAGCCAGGTGAGACTCTGAGCAGAATAAATGGGAAGGGTATAAGCTATGCATATATCCTTCCACTTAGGTTAGGTTCAGTACCATACAACCAGACAATTATAAATGGAAAATATAAAAACTCAAACTGTACTCAGTACATCTAGTCTTCTGACTGTCATAGGGTAGTCTTAGTCCTGGCTTAAATGTGCTGTAACACTTTTAGGCAGTTTTTAGTTTTAATCTTTTCCTTGGCTAGCAGCATGGGGTAAGATACATTCAAACTAAAGGTGAAAATTAGCATCAGAGCTGAAAGTTCTAGTCAGTTTTGTGACTGCAACCAGTACAGAGTACCATGCTTCCAATGCTATTTGAATATGCTGTTACCTGTTTTCACACCCCACTATATTTATCCAAAGGACAGTTTCCACAGAGTGAATAGTTTCTTTACACCTTTGTAAAATTGATATATTGTAAACTGTGATACTCTAAGTTATGGATTATCTGTATTGAGATTCCTGATCTTAGCAAATTATAACAATGTATTTGTTTATTTTTAAATAGCAAAATTTGTAGTAATTTGTTCCTTAGCATAAAAGGCTAAAATGATGATGGATGAAATAAATTTTCATAAACAATTCTTGGGCTGGAATGATAGCATAGTGAGTAGGGCGTTTGCCTTGCACGTGGCCGACCCAGGTTCGATTCTTCTGTCCCTCTCAGAGAGCCCGGCAAGCTACCAAGAGTATCTCACCCACACGGCAGAGCCTGACAAGCTCCCCGTGGCATATTCGATATGCCAAAAACAGTAATAACAAGTCTCACAATGGAGACATTACTGGTGCCTGCTTGAGCAAATTGATGAAATAATACTTTGAAAATTATTACACACACAAAAAAGAAAATTATTACACAGTAATATTAATATATTTCCTTGGTTATAGTAATAAATAATTTACATAAATATTTATAGTAATAAATAGTTAGAAATTTCCATTGTGCATCATTGAAAATCACATTGTGGAGGCGGAGTGGTAGTACAACAGTAAGGCCCTTGCCTTAAGTAAGGCACTGCTTGTTTGATCACTGGCATGACATTAGGTCTCCCCAGTTCCCTGAGCCCCACCAGGTAGGACCCTACACATAAAGCCAGGGGTAGGCACTAAACATAGTCATATGTCAAAAACAAGACAAAACAGAAAACAAAAAATAAATAAATAGAAGAAATAAAAGGAAAGAAATCTTAGCATTGTTTGTGCTACATTAAATTCACTATTCATTACTCAAAGTCCAATTCTGTCCCTCACCGTATGTTTGTCCCTTTGTCCAGGAGAACACATGCCCTTTACCAGTCCCTTCTGGTCACTGCTAACTGCCCGCATAGTCCAACATTTTATTTTGTTTTGTTCAGTTCATCTGCTTGTTTTCACTTTATACCACATGAATGAAATCATATGGTGTTTGTCTTTCTCCATCTGTATTATTTCACCAAATGCTCTGTATATCAATCGATGCTGTTGAAAATAGAAGGATATTATGTTTTTTGATAACTAAATAGTATTCCCATACATATATATGCATATTTATATATCACATTCTTTATTCATCATTCAATGGATTCTTAGGTTTTTTTCACTTCTGATTATTAAAAATGCTATAACAAACATGAGGTTGCATATATTCCTTCAGATGAATATTTTTGTATTTGGGGGTAAATGTCCAAATGCGTAATAATGGGATTGCATAGGATTTCTATTTTTATTCTTCAGAGGGTACTCCATACTACTTTCCACAATAATAACATGAATTCATATTCCCACCAACGGCACATAAATATTCCTTCTCTCAATATCGTCTCAGACACTTACTTCTTGTCTGGCATGACAGTTGTTCTCAAAGATGTTAGATAATATATTCCGTTGCTGTTTGACTTGCATTTCCCATAGAAGAAGAGCTGACGAACAACTCTTTTGTTTCATTTAGACTGTACCAAAGATGCTCAGGGACTACTCCCAGCTGTGCATTTGTAAATTACTCTTTGCAGTACTCTCTGAACCATGCTCAGCATGAGTAGCATGCGCTCAGCCTGTTGTCCTACTCTCTGGCCCCAATGAACATCTTTTAATGTGCTAGTTTGCCATTATATGTCTTCATGGATATGTTTCTATTCAGAACCCTGGCCTGTTTTTCATTTCAGGTTTATTTTGTAATTTAAATTTGTTGATTCTTTGATACTTTGTATATGGAATTAATCTTTTGTAGGACATTTGATGTGCCATAACTTCTTCCATTCAGTGTGATGTCTTTTTGTTGTTCGTTTGTTTTTGAGTCACACCTGGCTCATACACAGGGATCACTCCTGGCTCATGCACTCAGGATTTACTCCTGGCAGTGCTCGGGGGACCATATGGGATGCTGGGAATCTAAGTCGGCTGTGTGCAATGCAAATGCCCTACCCACTGTGCTATTGCTCCAGCCCCTCAGTGTGATGTCTTTATATTTTGATGTTCCTATGCAGAAGTTTTTGTGATTGATGTAGGTCCATTTGTTAACTCTTACTTTCACTTCCTTTGCCATTGTAGCTGAGACCCCAAAACACATCTGTAAGAATGATGTCAGTAATTAGATCACTTATGCTTTCTTTTATATGTATTATGGCTTCAGGTCTTACACAACATTCCTTCTAATCCACTTAAAAAGTAAGTTTTATATACAGTGTCAGTGATCTAATTTCATTTATTAGTTCTTCCATAACTATTTACTGGAGATCACTCTTGCTCCATTGAAACTGTTGGCTATTTTCTCATAAATTTGTGGTTCATATGTATGCAATTTTATTTCTGGGCTCTCTATTCTGATTTTGTTTCTGGGCTCTATTTATCTATGTGTCACTTTTTATCTACATGCCACACAATTTCAATTAATTTTTTTACAGTATACTTTAAAATTGGGAAGCAAGCTACCTCCGTTTCAGTCTTTTTCCTAAAGGCACAGTTTTGCTGCCTGCGTTTATATAGAGTTCTATATAAATAGCGTTGTATTGTTCTATTTCTGTGAATCATGCTACTGAGATTTTGATAGAGACACATTGAATATGTATGACATTAAATCCATTTAAATGATGTTAATTTTTCCAATCTAAAACATGCAATATTTTTCCATATATTTGTGTCTTCTATTTCTTTCAATAGTGTATTAGACTTTTGGGTATACAGATCTTTCATTTGATTGGGTAAATTTATTCTGAGGTATTTGATTTCTTTCTATTTAATTGTAAATAGGATTGTTATCCTGATCTCTCTTTGAACTTCATTATTTTAAGTTTCATTATTTTCATAAGGAAGAACAACAACTTTGTGTATGTTAATTTTGTATACTGTCGATATTGTATGTTTTCATTATTTAGAATGCATTTAAATGTTCAATGTATAGAATAAAGTAATCTGCATAGTGTGATATTTTACCTTTTTCCTTTTCACAGTTTTTATATGTTTTTCCTATATAATACTCTTACTAGTATTCCAACATTATATTAAATAGTGATGGTCTACTGGAACTTCCTTGTTTTATTCCTTATCTTTGAGAAAAAGCAGCTATTTATTTATTTTATGCAGCCGTGCATGATGTTGGCTGTGGGTTTGTCATATATGGTCTTTATTAAGTAGAGATGTGTTCTTCCTTATTTTAATGAGTTATTCTTAAATGGACATTTAATTTTGTGGAAGTGATTTCTTTCAGGAATTACTTTGAGATAATCATAACTTTTGTTCCTCCTTTTATTACTAATATTTAGTGTTCTTATTATTGTCATTATCATTGTTTTTATATAGGTTGTGGGACATACCTGCTAGTGTTCAGGGTCTATTCCTGCTGTGTCTCTTCTCTGGAGTAACCTCAGATGGTCCCCCTGAGGGGTATCCTAGGTACTGACATGAGCCTGGCACTATGCCAGGGAAACGCCTTAACCCCTGGACTCTCTTTCATCTCAGGTTTTTTTCTTCATTTAAAAAAATGTACTTTGGTCTGTTTATTGATTTGGATACATTGAACCACCATTGTACCTCTGGGAAGAATACACTTCAATATGATTTATAATTCCTTTCATATATTGTTGAACACATTTTATGAGTATTTTTTTTGCAGAAGTAAGGTAATTTAGGCTTCAAAGAATTGGTTTGGTGGTGCTCCCTACATTGCAATTTGGGGGAAGATTTTGAGAATTGAAAGAATTAATACCTAATTTAAACTTTGGTAGAATTCACTTCTGAAGTCACCATCTTCTGAACTTCCTTTTGTTGGGAGGAAGCTGATGGTTACACTTTGAATTTCTTTACTTGAGCTGTGTTTATTTAGACGTATGTTCTATTTCTTAGTGATTCAGTCTCAAAATGTCTATTTCTAAGTCAGTACACTTTTGAGTTTCCAATTTGTTGCTATTTTCATCTTTTGTGCGTGGGTTTTTTGTTTGTTTGGGGGCCACAGTCTAGGATGCTCAGGGCTTATTCCTGTCTCTGTGCTCTAGGATCATTCCTGATGGTGCTAACGGCACCATATGCTGTGCTCGAGATCAGATCCAGGTTGGCTGTGTGAAAGACAAGCACCTTACCTGCTTTATTATCTCTCGACCCTGCAACCTTATTCTTGTTCATAATAACCTTTACTGACCCTTTGTATTTCTGTAGTATTTGTTTTAACTTTTCTTTAATTTTTGGTTTAATTCACTTTAGTTTTTTTTATCTTGATGTGATCCTGGTTAAAGTTTCTTTTGTTAACTTTAAAAAACAGCTATTTGGATCAGAGCAGTAGTGCTATAGGCAGTGTGCTTGGTTTTCATACTACTGATGGGGTTTGATCTCCGGTATCCCATGCGGTCCCCTGAGCCCCTCCAGGTGTGATCCCCGAGCACAGAACTAGGAATAACACTTGAGCACTGCTGGGTGTGACCTAGCCCCCCCCCCAAAAAAAAACTATTCCAGGTATAATTGCCATTTTATAGCTATTTATTTAATTTCTCTTCTAATTTTCTTCTCAAGCCACACCCATCAATACTCAGGGCTTTTGCTGTGCTAGGAATCTCTTCTTACTGGGGTCTCCTGTTAACATGGCGGGACGCAATCTGCTGGGCTATCTCTCCAGCTTCTACCTGTTTTATTTCTAATCACAATTTCTCCATCGATTGACTTGGGGTTTTGTTTCTTCATCTTATTTCTCATTCCTTAGGTGTGAGCTTTAAATCTTATTGTTTTTGGAATGTGTGAGTCTTTTTATTTCCTGTCATAGTCTCTGACTGCTATAAACTCTCTTCTTAGTAGGTCTTTTCCTCAATGTCTTAGGACCTGGTAAGATGTGCCTTCGTTATTATTCTCCCCAGATATTATTTGACTTCTTTTTTTGTTTTATTGTTAATCATACAGATGTTTAGTAGCACGTGCTTATTCTCCGCCAATTTAAGATTTCTCCCCCTTCTTTTTTTTTTTTTTTTTTTGCTTTTTTGGGTCACACCTGGCGATGCACAGGGGTTGCTCCTGGCTCTGCACTCAGGAATTACTCCTGGCGGTGCTCAGGGGACCATATGGGATGCTGGGAATCGAACCTGGGTCGGCCACGTGCAAGGCAAACGCCCTACCCGCTGTGCTATTGCTCCAGCCCCAGATTTCTCCCCCTTCTTTTGGTTGATTTATAACTTTGTATTCAGAAAAGTTGCTTGGCATGCTTTCAATCTTTATATATTTACTGTTACTTTTGTGCTAAAATATGGTTTATTTATGATAATATTTTTAAACATTTGTGAAGACTCTTATTTGGGGATGGAATGCCCATTAAATTCATCTGATCTAATTTGTCATATTGAATTTTGTATCCTTGCTGTTTTTGTATCTGGCTAATATTGTTATTATTCTCAGTGGAGTTTTGAAATACCTCACTATTATTATTTTGCTGCCAGAGTCTCTCTTTAAATTTAAAATATTTGCTTTATATATTTTGAAGCTTCTTTATTAGTAAATGCATATTAATTGTTTGTCTTCCTATTTACTGTTCCTTATTATATTTCATGTTTATTTTCACTATGCATTCTCTTTTGACTAGAAATATATTTAACCTTATGTAAATATATAGAGGCAGTTCTTTCCTTTCAAGGTTTTTCACTGGCTTGAAGGGAGCACCAGTTTCCATGCTTTCATTTAAGTTTATATTTGTCTTTATACCCTAAGTGAAGACATTGCAAGCAGAAGTTAGTTAGGCTTTGCATATTTGAATTTTAATTTATCTGGTCACTGTATCTTTTGATGGATGAATTTAGTTCATTTATACTAGGCGTGATTATTGGCATAATCATTATGTTATATTGACATGATCATTACATTAGAACATTTTCTCCATACTTTAGGTTCTATCGGCCTGTTTTTTCATTGTTCAAATGTTTTGCAGATATTTTATAGTTGGATGAACGTTGCTTATACAGCAGACCTATTGTTTGGAGGCACCTTTTTGTTGTTTGTTTAATTATGAAACCTCTGATTCTCTTGCATAACTGAAAGACAATCCTGAAGGATATAATATTCTCAGAAGTTTTCATCTTAGAATATTCTTAGTATCTTGGTTCATCTCTTTTGAATGTATTGTTTCTCAGTCTGATGAAAATCGGAGAGAAATGCCTTCATAAGTCAACTACCTGTTTGTTTTTCTTGCCACATTCAATGTTTTATTATCTCTTGATAATTTTTCCACCATATGTCTTGGTGTATGTTTCTTTGCATTCAGACAATATTGTAGATTTTCTCTGAGTTTTAAAGACTTCAATATTTTGTTCTTTCCCAAGATTTGGGACATTTATATTTCTTTGGAAAGTTATACTATGCAAACTGTCACTTTTCTCTTTTGCCCCTTGAGAGTTTCCATTATTGTGTTGTCATTACAGTAGAGATTTAGTCAGTTGTCATTGTTGGAATAATCTTTCTGATAGCCTTACTAAGTAAGGGGCTGGAGCGATAGCACAGCTGGTAGGGCGTTTGCCCTGATAGCCTTACTAAGTAAGAACCTAAGTGTAGCCATTTTAGAAATCAGCCATTCTAGAAATTATCTGACTGACAGCTGTACTGGGCATGAACCCTAGAACGTATCATGGAGAGTATCCTGGAAACAGAAACAAAACAGAAGGAGAAATGAAGGCTTGAGGTACTAGTGGTACTAGCAGGTGGCAACAGCCAGTCAATGGATGCTGGTCAGTGGTCCATGGTTGTGTGTTACTTAAACTGCCTTGCAACTAGATAGTTCACACCCCAACTGTTTCTCTATGGGGTACAGCCCTGGTCAGCCAATCTGTAACAACTGTCTCTCTATATCTCCCTCTTTCCCTCTTCCTCTCACCCCACATCCACCCCTGTAACAAATCTTAATAAAATCTTTGAACTCTTTACGGGTGTCTTGTGTTCAAATTGTGGACCCTAACAGTCATAATGTTTCTTCATTTTCAAAATCCTGTTATTTCTCTCTCCTTTTGCATGAATAATTCATACATTATTATTCTGTGTTCACTTACTTGTTACATCTTTTGTTCTACTGTTTTTACATAGATGTTTGGGTCACATCTGAGGAGCTCAGGGCTGATATTTGCGCTGTGCTTAAAAATTACTCCTGCAAGAGCTCAAGGAACTATACAATGGATCAAACCAGGGTCAGCTGTATGCCAGCATGTGTCTTAACCCCTGCATGGTATTTGTGTCCATTAGTTTAGAACATATTAGCTTGGTTTTCTGAGTTTTTTTTTAATATCACCTTGATGATCACCTCTGATATCTCTTTTATCACTTTGACTTGTTTGTCTAAATTTTCATCTTTCTCTGGGTTTTAATTTATTACAGCAACTTCAGACTTCCTATTTAACATCTACAGTTTCTGACAACGATATCTGGAGAGTTGTTTTTCCTTTGTGATGCCATATTTACTTGAGTTATCAATTGGCCATGTGTTAGGGTTTCAAATAGCTAATTTTTATGCTTAAGGAAATTTGCTTTATTTACTTAAATGTGGATCAGAAACTTAGAGAGATGATATACTTTTGCTTTTGTAGCTTGGCACTCTAGCTTTGATTTGATTTTGGTTTGGATATTTCTGTTGGTTTCACTTGGTATTTAGGCCTATATTTGTAGTTGCCATTTCAATAAGGTGGGGAAGGTATGAAGGGGTTAAAAATCTACAGTGAGGGACTAGGGAGGGGTGGGCAATCATTAGTGTCTTCTTATAAAAAAAATTAGTGTCTTCTTGTGCCTCCAACTACGTTTTCTTTTAGGTCTCGACTGTTACTCCACAGTCTGTCTAATGTCTTTGCACCTTCTGAGGTCAGTAGATGATGTATGGTGGGAAAAGGGGGTGTAATCTAAAGCTGTCAGAGCCATGTGCCCCCTCCTAGGGACGCCCAAACATTCAAAGAGAGTCATAGGTGAGAATCATCCAGATGAGTTTTGCGACATCATGAGATTTGGGAGTCATCTGGTAGCACAGGGGACCACAGGAGGAAAACAAGAGGCCAAGGGAGCCAGGGCCAGAAAAAGTTTGAGAAACACCTTTCTAAAGTACCTTCTCCTACAGGGAACATTGGTGGAGGAGAATAGGCACTGGTGGAGGGATGGGTAAACCATCACTGCATGATGGAAACGCAAACACGAAAGTTCATAAGTTTGTAACTGTATCTCACAGTGATTCACTAATAAAAAATTAAAAAATAATAAAGTACCTTCTCCATTATTCTCTCGTTGTGGTCCCTGCCTCCGTTAATGGCTTCTCTGGGATCAATGGCATGTTCCATTTCCACTCTCCGAATTCAAGGCCTGTGGTTGAATGTCCGACTTCCTCATCCACACTGCCGCATCCAGATGTGTCCCTCCTACTTGTTTCTGTTCAGTAGACAGGGAGTGTCTTCTGTGTGCCCTCTGAGTGTCATCTGTGTGGGTCTCTGAACACAAGGTATACCCCAGTTTCATCTCAAGCTGTGGGAGCCCCCTCAGTGCTGTGAGTTGCTGCTTAATTTTTAGTGGTGCCATTTGGAAGTGAACGAAGCAAACTCTTCTCCGACCATCATTTTGTTTCTCTTTGTGTCACACCTGGCAATGCACAGGGGTTACTCCTGGCTTTGCACTACAGAATTACTCCTGGCAGTGCTCAGGGGACCATATGGGATGCTGGATATCAAGCCTGGGTCGACCGTGTGCAAGGCAAACACCCTACCCACCGTGCTATTGCTTTAACCTCTGCTCCTACCATCTTAGTAGCATCATCTCTGGGTCAGATACTTTCGAAAGGAATACAAAAATTCCTGTGCTTTAGGGATCTAGGGACAGCTAGATCAAGCTTGTGGTTTAGAACTTTACTCCTCATTGGAAAAATATAAGGTGCGTAAGTTATTCCCTTAGCTGTTCTGTAGATTTTGGTTATATAATAGATGTATTTTTTTTGTGTGTGTGTGTGTGTGTGTGTGTGTTTTAGATTTTTCAGGCCACACCAAGCACTTCCAGTGAGGCTTGGGGGGACACATGGGGATTCAGGGATCAAAGTCGCTCAGTGATGGGCAAGGTGAATGTCTAAACTGTTGTGCTTTCTTGCTGGTCTAAATAACAGGTTATCTTCAGCCATGAATTTTCAAGTATGATTTTTATTTTTACCGTCAAACCATTGCTTTCACTATGTTCATGCATTGATTGCATTTATTTTATAAAAGTGCTTAGCTAATGAGATCTCCAAGCCTGCTCGAATCAGGACTGGGTCTTCACCACCCAGATCCCCAGTTTTCCAGTAGCTTGGCAGTCACACCTACAAATTGCCCCTGGAGCCATGTAATCTCATCAACTGTCAAGATCCAGAGATTATAAAACAAAACTCTGGGAAGAGAGTGATGCAGTTTTTCCTGAAATGCATGGCTGCATTTGTGGCCACTTGACTTCTTATACTCTAGCCCACTGATGTATCTAAAGCAGCACACATGTGTTTGATTTTAACATACTTGCTTGTATTCTCTTATATATAGGGCCCCAGAATGAAGTCAACAACCTTTACACACTTCCCTCTTATTGTGGTGGGAAGATGCTTGCTGGTTGGGTGGGTGTTTGACTATTATCTGTAATGAACTATTGTGAACTACTTTATAAGTATAAAATGTATAAAAATTGCAAAAAAGTGCTTAGCTAAGTTTGAGTGCTTAATTATATGAGATATTGCTGCATATGTTCTTGAAATATATGGGCTCAAAAATGAGAGGTTTAATATTCTGGTTTGGGGACTTTAAAATAAAATTTGTTGATATAATGAAATAAAATACTAAATAAACATGAGAAACACAAACATGATAATAAATGCATTAGATGACAAATTTTTTGAATTTCATTTCATACTTTACCAGAAGATACATATTTTATGAATTTTAGCATGCTTTCAAATAATGGCTTGAAGTAATCATCCTTGAAAACGCCCTCTAAATACTTTATGATAAATATATCACCTGTCTCTTCATAACTAAGTAACCAACCAGATGATTTTGAGATTGTTGTGACCTTGCTATAAGATCTTATACTCTTTTTTTATCAGTCGCAAAAGTATATTTAATCATGGTAAGTTAGAAAATTCTTTGTGGTAGATGATTTCATCTTCCCTCATTAGTTTTTCCCTTATAAGATGAACGATCCTATCTGCCCTCCCATTTCCTGCTATGTAGTTTGCCATATCTTGTTAGGTTTAGTACACTTGATCAATCTTGGCCATGGATTTGTGGGAATCACTAGGATTGGAATGAAGATGATATTGTTTTTTTTTTCCTTTTTGGGTCACACCCAGCGACGCACAAGTGTTACTCCTGGCTCCGCACTCAGGAGACCATATGGGATCTTGGGAATCGAACCTGGGTCGGCCACATGCAAGGCAAATGCCCAACCCGCTGTGCTATTACTCCAGCCCCTGAAGACGATATTGTTACATCATTAGTTTGAGTACATTGAGAAAATTGTGGGTTGTTGGAAGCACTATTTTGCCAATTAAAAGGAATGTTACAAATAGGAGTTATACCTTCAGTCTAACTGAAAATGAAAGTTTAGGGTGTAGAAACATGGCTTAGCTTAGTCTGTATCTACCAGCAGCCAATCCTTTTGTTGTTTTGTAATATTTTATTTTCACAATAAGCTGAGGAACATAGCATGATATTTAGCTTTAACATTTTTCCTAGATAAAAATATAATCATTTTATTTCTCTGTTTAACACCTAAATAGTTTTCTATTGTCTTTACACCAAAAACCAAAATCTTTTAAAAAAAATGTTGAGTAAATTAAGGAATACAATGTTACAACACAATGTCTATTACCAAAGTGTCAATATCCCTACACAACAGTTGAGAGGACCCTCTCATTCTACTTGCCAACTTCCTTAGGTAACCTAAGTTCTGTTGCCAGAGTCTAAGGATTTGTTCCCAAAGACAAGGTCTATCCCACTGCTTTATTTCTCCCAAAACAATTGCTATGTCCTTATTATTATTTATTACTGTTGTTGTTGTCGCCATTGCTATAGTTTAAGGACCATGCTATTGAGAAACAGTTACCACACTTCACTGCCACAAAATTGCCCTCAGTATTCTACCAGTGTCCTTGTGTCACTCCTTACCCTCCTGTTTGTCACCCTTTCATTGCTGCCCCATACCAGTTTTGTGATCAAAACCAAGGGTTTGTCATTATTTAATACTGAAAAGATTAAGTCTTAACTGTTCTATCACAGCTTATATATTTGGACTGTAGATATTTCAGATACGTTTTCTTTTTTATGTTTGTTTTGGGTCCATACTTGGTGATGTTCAGGGGTTACTCCTGGCTTTGCATTCAGGAATTACTCCTGATGATTTTTGGGGTACCATGGTGGATGCCGGAAATTGAACGCAGGTTGACTGTGTGTAAGGCAAGTGCCCTACCCGCAGTACTATTTATTGCTCAGGACCCTTATACATGAATTCGCCAGTTATTCTCCCTCTACAAGAGTTTCTTCTTATAACCTCCTTTCCATTGATTTTTGCTGATGAGAAAAATGAATGCAAATACATTATGGTTATGTATAATTAAATATATTGTTAAGCAGATTTTGCTTCTTATCTGCTTCACTTTCTTTCCATCATAGGAATTCTGTTGATTGTTTGCTTGTGTTTTGCTATATTAGCCATAGTACCTATCATGAAGTTGGAACACAATAGAAATCTAATATATCTTAAAAAGAAGTAAATAAAGAAGCAGATTTCTTTCAATTATATACTGTCTTCAGAATTCAAGCTAGGTTGTTTTTCTTTACCAAATTTATTTTTGTTTCAATTAGCAAGTGTCTCATGGCATGACTATGGTTGGTTTTTAGTTCTAATTTTTGAAAGAATTGCATATCAGGTTGTGGTACCCACACACTCACCCATCATGCCTTCCAGGCTCTTATTTCTTTAGTTGCTGTGCTCACTCATCTGCTAGCTAGAGATCATGCTTTTCTAGTTTAGGTGCTGTGCACGTTCTGGGTGTAGCTTTTGCCATGGGTTTCTGTGGTGATCATACAGGCTCAGCAGGATCATTTATTGCGGTGGTGTTCACACATTTTTTCATGGACATGCTTTTTGTGAACGTGCTAGCGCACACTTGGTTATGATGCAGCTAGAAGTCATTTGCAGCTCTAGGGTTCACAGACAGAAGAGTTGCCAGGCACAAACAAGAGCCATCTGGACGAGGCTCAGAACATGCAATGGCCAGAAATGTTGAATACATGAACTCATATCTGCAAAGCAAGCACTTGGAGGCACTTAACTCTCCCCTGGAGACCATGTTTCTGTATGTCAAGGGGTTGGTAATGATTGTCAGGAGTCATACCTGTTGTGGTATGTGTGTTCACACTTGTTGCATGGGTTACACAGTTGTTGAAGAACTAGGAGTGGTATACTTGATGTAGTGACAATGGGTCATACTTGTGGCATGAGGGATAGCACAGGGCGGTGGTTGGTGATTGAACTTGGAGCCTCACACATGTAAGACATATACAGAGCTATGCTGTTATAATTAAAGGAAGTGTTTCTAAATACTTAGACAAAACGTTTCTTGAAGTAGTTAAAATTTTACTGAAGTATTTATAAGTCAAAAGTATAACTGATATATACATATCCCTCTTTAATGTAATTTCTCATGTAGCAAGAATCCATTTTCATTTTTTTCGAGTATCACTGAGTAGTTGAATGGTTTTTGTTGCCATGGTAACACTACTTTTTACATTGGTTTCTCCACATATTTTAAACATTATATTATTTAATTAAAGAAACAAGAATTTTGAGGCAAATAATATCATATGTTCTTGATGGGTAAAATGCAATTTATATATTTTATTCATATATTTAAATATGAATTTTAAATTATACTTATTTTAATGCATTTCTACTTTCCTTTGTGTGTTGAGCTTATTTATTCCAATTTAAAGAATGATTTGTATTTCCTTTTTAAATTTACTTTTGTCAGTGTGTGATTTTAACTATTTTTTACATATTTCAACAAATTTAAGTTTTAGCTACTCAGACCTGAAAAAATCAAGGCAGAATAGAATAAAGAGCATTTCTGTAAGGTATAATTGGGATTCCATACACTAACTGAGTGGAGGGCTTACAGCTAACATGTTGACTTGAATTTGATACAGTAGGCATCAGAGTATAATAGAGGTCAAGAAAGAGGGAAGAATGAGTATGATCATTTCTGATTCCTAAGCAGATATAATCAACAGTCTTAGTTTTAGGTATAAGTATAAAAACGTACACCTATACTAGGTATAAGTATAACAGGCACCAAAAAAAATGTTGGGAATTTGACATAAATAGTTGCATGTGGTTGAGTCAAATTTTTCACAAGATAGTAATCATGTTAATTTTCCATCTTCTTAATAATGCTCTGCCTCGACATAAAATTATAATAAATGTATAACATGTGCACTACAAGTTATATAGCTATTTTCTTGTGCATTTTTTGCTCTGCTTTGCTTCTTACAGTTTCATTTTATTCTCTGAGTGTTGAATCAATATTGAGATTTTGTAGCTATGAAAATTCAGCAGAGGTTACTCATGAGTCCATCAAATCTTTTGCTGACAAATTCTCATACTTGGAACTGCTTTTAAATTATTGAGTGCTTTGGTCTAAACTAAATGTAAAGTAACACCTTTGATTCTTTTCATAAATAATCCTGAAATCTATTGTCTTCTTATAGTTTATATTCTTTAGTGAATTATTTTAATCATTTATATGTTTTGTCCTGAGTGAAAAGCTATAGGGACAGTCTTGAAAGTAAAGGGATGAGGAATTAAAATTTGGAGAAAAGGTAAAAAGAAAACAGAGGAAAGGCAGTAAACCAACGGTTTTCTAGGAATATTGAATGAACTTTAATTTTTATGTAAATTAAGAAAGTCAAAGAAAGGGAATTTTTAGTTACTTGAAGTTTCCAATGGCAAAACATATCTATCATGTTAGATTTTGTATATAGGAAGAGCATAGAGGTTTTCTCTACTAATAAAATCCATATGATAAATGATACCATGGTCATTGTATCTGAGCATTTGTCATTTTCTGAGTATCTGTATTAGAAATTTTTTTCTGCACTTAGTCTTTGTGATTTTTAATAAATGTATTACCCAGAAATTTGCTTGTATTGTTCAGAACCTAAAAGATACATTTCTGTGAATTGTGCTTAAAAATGGTAGATTATGAAGCAATTCTTTTGAACCTCATGGTATATACTTCAATATTTTAATGGCCTTAATTATACTATATTGACAATTATTGTATGCATAATATATAATATGTGGAGTGTCATTTAATCTAAAGTCAATGGGTAAAATATTTGACTATGAATTTTTTGCTGTGCAGACAAGTAGCACAAACACTTTAGTTTGTCTTTCATAGAGATTATAAACTTTTTAAAGGATATCATTTTGAATTTGAACAAGTAAGCACTTTTATAGATTGTATATGACTTTTAACTTAGAGCCATTTTCATTATTTAAGTGTAAAATTTAGAGATATAAAAAGAAAGTGTTAATAAAATGATAGCTACATGTTTAACATATTGTTTTGATAGCATTAAAATAAATTACTTCAATTCTTAATGCAATATTGAGGTTATAAAGTATTTCTTCCTGGCACTCTATAAGTAACTGAGAGAACAAGGATGACACATTCTATGTTTATTTAGAATTATGCCACAAGCATTATTTTAGGTCATTCAACAGAAAATTGTACATTGGTTCATATCAACAAAACTACTTTGAAGACTGGGGATATTGCTCAGTGCTCAGTGCTCAGTGTCTGTCTTGACTGGGAATAGTAGTGCATTCAGTCTCTGGAACCACCCCACACCAGCGAGTATGATCACTGATAGTTCTAGGTGTGCTTCAGTACCACGCATGTGAAACTCTTGCTGCACCATATCCGAGTGTGACCCCTCTGAAGACTTACTGTGAAAAAGATGCAAAATTCTAATATAAAGTGTTAGCAAATAAAACTAATACTAATATATGTATATTTATGTATCACAATCACTATCACGAAATCCCGTTAATCATTGATTTCTCGAGCGGGCTCAGTAACCTTTCAGTTCGTCCTTTCCCTGAGATCTTAGAAGTCTCTCTCAACTCGGCCCTCCCAATGATGTCACACTGGAGGCTCTTTCAGGGTCAGGGGAAGGAGATCCAGCTTGTTACTGGATTTAGCATATGAATACACCATGGGAAGCTTGCAAGGCTGTCCCAAGTGGGCAGGGAACTCTCAGAAGCTTGCCAGTTTCTCCCAGAGGGAGAGGTAAGTTACAAGATATCTCCTGGCCGCTTTGTGCTTCTAGGAAAGAGCTTGCTCTTAAGTCTCTGGATGTTGGCCGTTGATGGGATTACACACACCTGGGTTCCTCTGCCAGTACCTTCATGTGTGAGGCCTGTCCAAACGTGTGGAGAGGGGCCTTGAGCATGACTGTGGCTAGGCTCCAGTGGTCTGGAGGGAAGCTAGAGCCCATCCCAGTATATACATGTATATGCATGTATATACATGTATATACATATATAATATATGCAATACAGAAAATTTGGTCATAATAAATTTATGAAAATAAGATTTTTTGATCAATAAATCATATAATATGGAGAATATAGACTTAGATTATTTGTAGGAAACGGAAAGCTTTCCAATTTGATGCCTTCAATGATTTCCCGGGATTGCATTTGTTGACTAAACAAAATCTCATTTTATCAATGAGGCAGTCTGGTCTATTTTTAGAGTCAGATATATGTACTAAGAAATTTACTAAATCTTTCTGAATCTCAATCTATCTGGATGACAAACTCATTGAAGTCATACTAATATTTAAATTTTCAAGAAAATATGAAGTTTTCAATCATAGTCATTCTGCTTTCTCAAGCTTCCCATGCTACCTGTTTGAGCTGTGCTGTTTTTAAACTTTTATGCCACAATCCCACTCACTTTTGTTCTACTGATAACAAAGGCATCGTTTCAACCTTTCTTATAACTTTTCACATATATATGTAGCACTGCACTGCAAAACTATAAAAATATGGTATTATATTAACATTAGATCAGTTAGCTTTCATTTTGCACAGAACTTTTGAAGAGGTCAATGGAATTAACTTAATCCACCTTGTTAAATGGAGTGGACACAGAGAGAAATGCTTATGGTGTGTATAGAATTGACAGCGATGACTGAAAAGGAAAATGAAAGAGAAGAGTGTCAGGGAGGAGAAGACAGAAGAGAGGAGAGGAGACTAGAGGAAAGGGAAGAGTGGAAATAGGGAGGGAGAAATACTTACTGAATGGCTAGAGTATATACCATTAGGACCATTATTGAACAATGAGCTAGAAATGTGACAATTGTCAGAGGCTTCATATGAGTAGGAAAATGATGAAGCATCAGAGAAAAATTTCCCAAATATCAAACATGAAATGGATAAGAAATCAATTAGATAAATCCCACAATGAACTACTTAGACAAAATACATGACCTGTGAATAACTTAATTCAAAACAATTAGTTATTCTCTGTTCTCCATTGAATATACACAGGCTTGGCAGGAGTACTAGAGTGTTTCTGGATAGAATTACTGCGATTCAACATTATGACAGAGATTATGCAAGGTATTTAGGTGAAAGGTTAGTAAAATTAGGTTTCAACATATATGCTTATTTTCTTAGCGCACAGTGTTAAATAAAATGACTGTTTTAGTATTTTGATTAAAATTTGATTCTTATTTTGATAAACATAGTAGTTTTAACATTCATGGTTTAGATGTTCAATGTTATAGCACCTTTATCACCAAATTATCCAACTTTTTAATAATTAGGTAGATTATATCCATATTTTTTGTACTAAAAATTCATCTATTTACATGTTGAGCTACCTAATTAAAATTTTTACAATAATGATGCTGCAACAGCTAACTTTAGTAACCAAAAACATTTAACAGATCACCTCTAATTAGTAACTATTGAGTTCAAGATACTGAAACATTTGGAGATATAACACATTTGCTGATAATAATGTCAGTTTTTCATACATGAGATAAAATGAGACTGTGAAAACAGCTAAATTTTTTCAACTCTAAATTTGTGTCAGGCATTTTTGTTCATTAAAGGTTATCTTAGTTAATTGATTAGACAATCTCATTGCTTTGAATTTAATCTCATAATATCATGTAATGACAAAAAAGAAATAACCAAAGGAAGTTTTTAAAATAGGCTGGAGCGATAGCATAGTGGGTAGGGTGTTTGCCTTGCATGTGGCTGACCCAGGTTCAATTCCTCCGCTCCTCTCGGAGAGCCTGGCAAGCTACCTAGAGTATCTCACCCGCATGGCAGAGCCTGGCAAGCTACCCGTGGTGTATTCAATATGCCAAAAGCAGTAACAAGAATTCTCACAATGGAGACATTACTGGTGCTTATTTGAGCAAATCAATGAGCAATAGGATGACAGTGATACAGTGATAGTTTCTAAAAGAGTGACAAATAGTGCAAAGGTACTACTTAGAGTTACCGAGTATTTCAAAATTCTATACTAAAATGCTTCTCTGTAAGTTATCCCCAAATTTTAGCTATACTCTTATTTGTCTTCATAAAGATACCATGCATAGATCTGTTAAATGCTATTACCAAGTTTGGAAATCTGTTTAACCAGGAATAATTTCTTAGTGCCTGTACCTAACTCCATTAGTGCTAATGTGAGTTGTCTTCATGCCTGAAGGAGAGAATAGATTCACTCTCTCTAAGGGTTGTTTCCCTTAATGCTTTGCTCAAGTATTATGACGTTTCTTTTTGTTTGTACTATAGACTTTTTTTTTTATGAAATAGGACATAGCTTTGTTCAGGCCAAAAGTACAAAGAAACACTGTCTTTTGAAATGTTTATTTTTCTAAATATTAGTATCCTGGATTTTTTTAGAACCAATAATAGTTTGTATTTAAGTCAAACAATCATTACAGTCCTCATGGAGTTAATTGTAGATACTGCAGTGATTTTCAGCTCTGCAAAACAAAGTAGTTTTCCACAGCAATTTATTTCTAGCTGAAAGGGCCTATTCTCAAAAACTTAGATCTTTGTATAATTTTGCATCAAGTCACATATATTCCCAAGTGAAAATATTTTTAAATTTTTAATCTAGTTTGAAAATATTCTTTAAAAGGAAAGGAATCTTTGGAGTGTTTGTTAATTATTATAGAAGTTTATATAAGTAATGAATGGCATCACTGTATCACTGTCATCCCGTTACTCATCAATTTGCTTAAGCGGGCTCCAGTAATGTCTCCACTGTGAGACTTCTTGTTACTGTTTTTGGCATATCAAATATGCCACAGGTATCTTGCCAGGCTCTGCCATAAGTAATGTCATAAATAATCATAAATATTATTAATAACATTTTCTATTCTACCATTCCCCTATAGATTTACTTTTAGCTACTTTTAGCTACTCATTACTGATGTGAACAGTGATGGAAACTATCCTTTAATATATTGGTTCTAGGCTGAGAGAACAATGAGTCCTTTAAAATTTTTTGACTAAGCAAAATATATACTGAATCAATAAGTGCCACACATATGTAGCTTTTTTTCCATATTATTTGTCATAAAATAATAATAAATCACAATATTTGCAGATGGTTGTCAGAGTTATATGGTAGTGAACAAGAAAATCATATTTTCATTTAAACAGAGTGACATAAATATGTTTCCTTTTGAATTTGATAACTGAAAACAAATCCCCAAACCTAATGCCATCTAATGAAAACTGCTATGCATTTAATCCTTAAATGAAAACATTATGAATAATGAAAAATATTGTTTCTAAATTCAAGTTCACATATAGGTTCTCTAGTAGCCCAGCAAGTATATTCCAGTTTTAATGTCAGTTATAATAATACATCTGAGGACTAACAGAAGCGTGACATCTTATAGCCTAGTTCTACCTCTCGGAGAACCTGGCAAGCTACCGAGAATTTCCTGCCCGCGTGGGAGAGCCTGGCAAGCTCCCCGTGGTGTATTCATTTGCTAAAACCAGTAACAATGATGGGTCTCATTCCCCTGACCCTGAAAGAGCCTCCAATGTGTCACCATTGGGAAGGATGAGTAAAGAGAGGATTCTAAAATCTCAGGGCTAGGACGAATGGAGACATTACTGAGACCGCTTGAGAAAATCGATGATTAACAGGATGATGATGATGATGATGATTCTCTGGGTTTCTAATTCAATATATTTATTGAGTCTATTTCTCTGGACAATGGGAGCTCTTTTGGTTTCACTTCAGTTTCCCTTTGACAAGGATTTTTGTATCTTCTTTTCCAGAGCCCTTTCTTACTTTATTATATTTCAAGATACACCAGGCTGGTTTTGTGTTTTCTCAGTTACAACCTCAGTGTAAGACATTTTCTTTAAAGGGACCTTAATTTATTTTGCCTTTTTATACTTGGAAATAAAGGTGTGCGTCAAGGTGTGCTGCTTGTTATGGTCTTTGCTTAAGGTCCTCAGCTGACAAAGTTAAGGAATACTTGTGTGTATTCTAGCCTGTGTGTAGGTAGGCATGTTATTAGAACTATCCACGTGTATATTAAAATAAGTATGAATTCAAACTGGTATCTCTGAAATTAACAGCACCATAAGATTTATTGTGTAATTTCTTCCTGGCTTGTTTAGAATTTCTTACTTTTGGAGTAAAAAACAGAAAATGTTTCTATTTTATTGAATGTTCTAGAGCAGTGATTCCTGATTGCTTGTGGAACACTGTCTACTCAGAGAAAATCTTATATCTTTGCCATAAAGCAAAATCTCATTAATTAATTTTTTTCATTCAGAAATAATGTTGATCTTACCTCTTAAGCTTATCTTTATCATTTGTGATGTTACTAAAATAACATTGTGTTAAAATGTAACATTTTAAAGCCATTATAAATTTTCAACTCTATGTTGATTTAATAAATTTATGCTCCGTATTTTTGCTGTTTAAATGCGTCAAATTTTGGATTATATTTTAATGAGCATCTGTATCAGTGAAAATTTCAGTTTTAAGTCAGGAAAATACCTCAGTAATATTTTATAAAAGACTTGATTCATTAACACATACCAAATAGCTCATTAACTCTATGGGAAAGCTGGAAAATAGTTATGGAAGCTTCTATTTTAACCACATTGCTCACATATGCTAATCCTAGACTATACCACAGGAAGTTTCTGGAGAGGTCATAGTAATCATTCTGAGAATGTGAGTTTGCCACCATTTTAGTGTCAAAAGCTGGCAGGAAGAGTGGAAACTTTTAAAGCTCCAGTTTAGTTTAAAGCTCTTTGTGATCATTCAATTAAATTAGACAAATGTGCATTGACCACCCACTAGGAGCACTTGGCGAGGCTCCGATCATGAGCACTGCTATGTTTAACTTGGCTCGCAAACAACTTAGGCATGCTAAATGTGTTTCTTTGCCTACCAATGAATGAGGCAGGGGGAACTCTCCAACTCTGTTGGGTTTTGATATTAAACAGCACATCCCAGAGAGCCTTGCTGCACCTGATGTATACACCGAGAACAGGAACAAGAATAATTACAATCAGGCTTTTCCTGGCTGTGCTTAAGATCAACGAGTCAGCAGAGTGCCAATCAGTGCATTTCTGCAGAAGCTTGTGATGGGATCTTCCTTTTACTCACAGCAAGATGGCGAGGCTGTGGGAAACAAACAGCCCTCGCATGCCTTTCCGATCCGGAGTGCCCCACTTGAAAAAAAAATCACAACAAATTGGGACTGCGAAAGTGGTTTCCTGTGGTGTTAAATATAAAGAATGTCTTCAAGATGTTATATTTTGGAATTCTTTGTGGCATGCAGGCAAACAAGCTGAAACAGCAAAGCAATCAACCTTTATGAATTTGTTTATGTATTATCATAAAGAACTTGCCCTAGAAGCATTGTGTGTTGACAGAAAACTTACTTATATGTTTAGTACCATCAGGTGCAATGTTGTTTTGTGGTTCCTGAGACTACCTTTATATACTTCAAAATAAGAAGGTCTGTGTTGGTAGCATAAACTGTTTTAGTCCTGGGAACAATAAATGTCAGGGAGCAAATATAGTTTATTTTTGAATAATATATTTATATAACGAAGTTCAGCCTTATTATTCTTGCTGAGTAGCTGCTTAAAATTAGATTAATTTCATTTGGTATAGTGCATAAGTATTTTAAAAATAAAGTTAATTCCTGATTTTAGTTGTAATACATTTAAGCTATCTTAAAACGACAACAATTTAAAGTATACAATGGAAGTAAAAAGAGAAAATTGGTTAGAGAGGGTGAATATTTTCCCATTGCATTTGGGCTACATTTTTTATTATAGGGTTTCCATTTGTATATGTAAAATGCATGTGAGCACATTGGACTACACATTCATGGAATAATAAAGGTGACAAGATAATCTTGTAAAGATAAATGTCAAAGTTTCTCAATAGTGTATATTTGCTTCTGACTGCCGCCCAGTGAATTTTCCAACTGAAAACGGTAACCATTACTCATCTGAGAAAATTCTGAGTGTGAGGAATGTGGGGCAAGGGGATAGTTAAGTAGAGTGGTTCTGGGACCACCTCTCTCAGGATGTTCAGTCAATACATTGGTGGCATTGTAGACCTCTCAAGGACTGGCAGGTGCTGGAGGCTCTGCTTCTAAGATGCTTCATGCAGCATCACTGTGGTTTGAAGAAAGTTTTATTTTCTTTCTGGCTGCTGGGAAGATGCTTCATCTTTTCCCTACTGACCTTTTAATAGCAATGCATGTGTGTCCTCATACATAACATGATGGGTAATGTTTCCAAATAAATGATCTAAGAATGTGAGAGAGAAGGCACCGTGTCATTTATTGTTTAATCTTGGAATTAACACCCGGTCATGTTTGTAATGCTGTATTGGCTTCATATATCAGCTCCGTCCATGTAGTTGGGGATGTCTCTGGTCACAAACAACAGGATGTCGTGATTCCCTTGGGGGCGCATTGGTCATGGACTGTCTCAAAATGAATAAAGGCTTAAACAGTGACTATAGAGTGAGTTATTGATTTAAATCCAGAGTCAAGACGCTTTATATTGGTCTACTAGACAAAAATTGTGTTTTCGCTTATTATCTTTATGAAAGAAATCTAGCTCTGATTTCCTCACACTATAAAATAGCAATTCCTCTCCTTATGAAAAACTAAGAATATTGCCATTTGATTAAGGAATGTGTTATATAAGAAAATACTATAGATTTTATATAACAATACATATCAGTTTCACGGGACAACATATCTACTACTTAGTATATCTTGAGTATTTTAAAGTAGCTTATTAAGTAAATTTTATTAAAGTATTGTGATTTGCAAAGTACATCACAACAGCGTTTCTAAGACATCAGTGCTATCACCAGTGTCAAATTTCCTCCACCAATGTGTCTTCAGCAGTTTAAAGAATAATCATATGATTTTATTATTTCTGTTTATTAATTAAAAGGAAACTTAAGCAATGGAATTGATTGTTGGCAATATGGAGTGGCAATGGATCACAAAGCTATACTTTCATTTCTGAAAGCAAATAACACTTTATACTTATAGCATAAAGTGTAACTAGTTATCTCACTGTCCAGATGCTTAAGCATTTGGTTTATGTTTTAAACAAGAAAAAACAAAGAAGGAATAAGAAACAATCAAACAAGGATTAAAAGACAAAAAAACACAAACAACAAACAAAATAAACAGAAATAGTAAGCAAAACAAAATTAAAAATATTTTGTTATTTATAAAATAATAAAGAAAACAACTTTTGTGGTTTAAACTTTATCATATTTAAGAGAGGTGTCTTGATAACCTCAATTACATTGCTTTATTCGAAGTTAGTAAAATGCCTACTTTAAATATAATTTTATAAAGTTGTCCAATATAATCGGTTCCTTTTAGTTGTGGATATATATAATTTTTAATTTTTCCTAATTTGTACCACTTATATAAATATTCTTAGGGTCTGGAGTGATAGTACAGTGGGTAGGGTGTTTACCTTGCAAGTGGCTGACCTGGGTTTGAAACCCAGCATGCCATACAGTTCCCTGAGTCCACCAGAAGTGAACCCCGGTAGGCAGAGCCAGGAATAATTCCTGAGTAGCGCCAGGTGTGACCCCCAAACAAACAAAATAACAACAACTAATATGGTCTTGAATCTTACAACAAAATAATGTTATTTGTTTTCAGTATTTTATTAGACTCCTTCATTTTGTGGGGATCAGAAATTCAGTATTTACGGATTTTAACAGGGAAGCAGCTATGCTAAAACTATCATTTAAATATACCTTAAATAGCTTTGACTCTGAAGTGAATTTCCACGCCATTGTAAAGTATATGACTGCTTAGATCCTGTCATATATATTTTTTTTTACATTCAGTGAATTTAAAGAGACTCAGGGCCTGGAAATTTTGTGTTATTAATTAGTAAGGACACATATTCTTTATTTGCATTATTTATATCCCATTTGTTAACAAACACTATTCTTTACTTTATGTTTTTAACCTACCAATATATGGAAATTTCTCATCTTCTTATTTATATTGAACAAGAAAAATGAAAAAACATCAATAAATAGTTTTCCCGTTCTACAGGTTCTTCTACTCAAAACTTCATCCATCTGATTCAGTCTTGCTTCAAGTGTGTGACTGACCCAAGTTCAAACTCTTGCACCACAGACAGTTCCTTGAGCCCTGCCAGGAGTAAGCCCTGAGCACCGCTTGGTGTGACACCAAAACAAAACAAAAAATAGAAAGTTACTTACTAGGTATTTTCTTTGTAAGAACAGACAAGAGAACAGCTGTGATGGTGTGTTTCTAGAAATATGGCAGGACAATCTGACTTTCTTCTCTGTTCTACTACAGACAGGAGAAACTGAGAATAAGTTACCTGTATTTCTTGAGGAAAGAGTCTTAACAACATAACAGCTTGCCAGAGGACACCAAGATGGTCTAAAAATCTTGAAAGTATTCTTTTAACATCTATCAGAGTCTGAAGCATAATTTCTAAATAGGAGGCTTTTTGCTTGCGTGGTATCTTTGATTTTCCAATATTTTATATAATTGCTTGCAGTATAACATTTCAAAAGGCATTTTATTTTTTCCCAAGAACACTTGGGTTGTGTCTGCTTTGAACTTTAACCTTAGATCCATTTCTAGAATGTGAGTCAGAATATTAGCCCTATGAACATGACTTTGAGGTATCTAGAGTTTTTAAATTTATCATCTAACTTGATAAAAACCTTACTACTAATAATAAAGCATACAAATATTGTCTTTTAAGTGAAATAATAGAAATCATAAGTAGTTGCAATTGCTTTAAGTTACTCTATGTTATTACTTACTTTGCAAACCATTTGTTTGTTGAAATTTACTATATATTAAGAAAAAACAGACTGGAGAGAGTACAGCGGGTGCTTATCTTTCGTGTGCCAATCTGGAGCACTTGCAGGAGTGCTCCCTGAGCATCGAGCCAGGTGTAAGCCCCGAGCACGGCTGGGTGTGGGCCCCAAACAAGAAGAAAAGCAAAAGCAAACTCCACAAAAGCGTATCAATAAAAGGAATGAAATACTAAAATACTGGGGGTTTTTATTTGAGTAGTTCTTTAAAATTCCTTGTCTTTAGACTAAAGTGAAATACATAAAAATATTAAAAAATCTTGGGGTTTTTGTTTTATTTTTAAAGGCAAGCAGTTTTTTCCCCAATTTTATTTTTATAAAGTTGTTCACAGTAATTGATTACATTCAGTATTTCAACACCAATCCCACTACCATTACCCCTTCCCTCCACCATTATTTTGAATTTCCTCGCCGTTGCTAAAGCCTGACCCACAGCAGATGCTAAATAATTTATTTTGTATTGCTTGTTATGAATAGTATAGGATGTCTAAAACTTTAAGTAATTGGGGTCCGGAGACATCTCTGTTGAGCTGCCGTCTTCTGAGATTCATTCATGAGCCTCTGGATCTTAGCCGTGAATGCGCTTAAGTGGCGCTCTGTCAGTTCATGGGCGTGACTGTCAGGACACCAGATGGGCGGGGAGATGGGGAGGGGTGGTCCATACCTGCCTCCATGTGGCCTGGAGTTTTCAGTCAATTTTTTAAATTTTCCTTTTGAAGGAGATGAAACCTTCCACTTTGTGCTTAAGTTCTCCTGGGGCCATTCCGGGGCTTAAGTGAGTTAGCTGAAGGGTCAAGCCTGGCACTCAGACTTCAAGATGCTGGGGACCACCAAGACACGCTGGTGACGCCCACCAGGAGCCTATGGGGCTACATTTCGTAATTCTCAGAGAAGATAAATTTATCTTAATTCAAGAGCTTCGGGCCTAATTAATACCAAAGGAATTATCGAGCTGCAGATGTTCTGTATCCCCAAGTACAAGAATTAATAGAGTACTGGAAAAGCATGCTATTTAGGGATGAGAATGGCGTGGATCTGTTTGTTGTTTACATGACACCATTTTCTCAGTAAATGCAACTTCTGGTGTACCTGTGGCTAGAGCAAGGTGACAGAGGCCATCAGGTTTCACAAGTTATATTGATTGAGACGTTTTTGACTTTAATCTGATAGTGTTCAATAGCCACTACATATTTTGAATTTGATTATAGGACAATTGCCCATTAAGTTTCTTTTCTTTTTTTAAAAAAAAATTTTGGGGCCATACCTGGCATTGCTCAGGGTTACTCCTGGCAATGTTCAGGGGTTACTCCTGGCTCTGCACTCAAGAATCACTTCCTGGCAGTGCTCAGGGGACCGTATGGGATGCCGGTCTTGAGTCCCAGTCTGCCACAGACAAAGCAAGCACCTTACTGCCTGTACTATCTCTTTGCCCCCAATTATTTTATTTTTTAAAAATAATGCTCTTGGGGTCAAAGTGAAGATAGTACAGCAACTAGGACTCTTTCCTTAAGTGCGACTGATCCGTATTCATTCCCAGGCATTCGACATGGTCCCCAGAAAGTGCCAGGAGTGATTCTTGAGTGTAGAGACAGGACTAAACCTTGAGCACTGCGTGATGAGTGTTCCCTTATCCCCCAAAGATAAAACCCAAAATAAATTTTATGAAGGGTGGGAATATGGTTGAAGCAAAACAAATATGTATTTCAGATTGGAGATGATAGCAGTTTGGTGGGATGCAAGAGGAAGCAGTGGATATTGAGAGAATAGAACAGATTAGGAATTCAAATGACAGGATTTTCAAATTGATTTTATATAAGGGAGGGATGGAGTTGATGTAAGGAAAAGAATAGAGATGCTTAAATTTGCTTCTCAATTCTTCTAGTATAACAAATTTGCTGGTCATGTTGGTGACGAAGCTTTGCTTCCTGGAAGGGATAGCCTTTACCATGTTTCATCAACAAAATAGGGAAGGTAAGAGAACTTTCCAACCTTTGTTTCCTCTTGGAAAACTTTTTAAAATGCTTCTACATTAGCAGCATAATGTATAAAAATCTCATAGAAGTGTTGTTTATTCTTAGGAAATTTTCAAATCTATTTTTTAAATTACACAATCCTCTTGACTTCTTTTTTTCCCCTTTTCTGTTCTTTTATGCACTGAGGCTTGATAATCTCTGTGGAAATGGCAAGCAAATCTTACCCATCCTTTTTTTTTTTGCGTGTTTTTCATGTACATAATGAAATGCAGAAGGTTGCTAGACATAACTGGATAATTGTTGCTTGTCAAGTAGTCATTAAAAGTGTTTTCAGAACAAATAAATCAACTGCATTTTAGATAGCACTCCTTTTAATGGTCTTGACATCTGTGGGAAGGCTCTCTCTTTGAAAAAAGCTCCTTTTCCTTTTTTCACTACGAACAGCGTCCACTCCCCTCTCAGTAAAACATGGGTCTTAGCACAGATCTCCCCAAAGGACATGCGTTGTCATTTCTGGTTTGAATATCTTTTCTTCCTTGCCACCCAGAAAGGAATAAAGTGAGGAGGAGAGGAAGAAGGGAAGGCTGACAGACAAAAAGAGGAGGTTGAAGAGATTGAAAGAGGAGAACTCAGAGATGACCTTCACAAAAATTTTTCCCCACAAAATTTCTTTACTTCCAGTGACTGTCACTGCCATCCCATTGCCCATCAATTTGTTCGAGCAGGCACCAGTAACATCTCTCATTGAGAGACTTATTGTTACTGTTTTTGGCATATCCAGTAACCTCTACAATTAAACACGGACAACAAGCTGTTAATAATGGAACAACAAATTTTCAGTCTAATGTAAACAAGTGAGAGGTCTACTCACAAGTGAATGGAAAATCGGTCAATTAGGATGGTTTGATTTTATTGCTTTAGCATTAAAGTTTAGCATTTGCAGACCCTCTTCTATTTTTCTCTATAAATTTGGTTTGTTCTGTAATTTGGTCTATGCAATCATTTGTCTGTGCTTCATTTCTGTCTAGTGAAGGGCTGAGGTAAGTTATTTTCTGCTTTATGGTCAGTACTCAAGTACATTCTTTCCTATTTATTTCTATCTTATTCCTCTCATTTTATTTTAAAATTACACGAATCCAAAAAGTACATCAGAAGAGGATTGACTTTGTGAGCTCTTCCCTGAATAATCTGCAATGATTTTTAGTCTAATATACTTTCTGAATTTCAAGTCTTTGGTATCAGGATCAAACTATATTTACTCCCATCTTGGTGAAATTGCTATTTTTAATGAAATGAGAGAAATAACTATCAAATAGCATATAGACGTCTGATGGTAAGAATTTGTATTTATTTGAGAAGTGCCAAGTAGATATTTGTGAATTGAAAAGGACTCCCAATGTAGGAAATAAGTAACTGGGACTGTAGTGTAGAGGATAAAGAATGATGGGGAAAGGAAGAGCAAAAGAAGAAAAGAGAAATCAGTGAGATGCTGCATAAACGTGTGACTACACCTTAATTACAGCCCTTCAACAACAATAACAAACTCACACAAGTGAAAAACAAATAAGAATGAAAATAGACAACCAAGATCGCCGAGTCAACCTTGGCTGAAAATAGTTAACTGGAAAGTGATTTTAGTAGTGAAATGTGAATGGGGAAATAAAATAAGGCAGGTAAAGAAACAAGGCAACAGGAGATGCATTCATAAGGTACTAGCAGCCACGCAACTAGGAATCTGCCTGAGTAAACCTCTCAGAATAAGTCTTCCTTGGAATAAGGTTGGAACTTCCATTGAAACTGTTGGAACTTCCATTTTCATAGGGGTTGCCTCCTTCTAACCCCATGCCTATCCTTCTGGAGCAAACTTCATGCCAGAGACTCTGGAAACTTCCAAACCTTGAAAGCCTAGTATGATTGTCTATTGCAGTAATAATAAATGTCACAACCAAATTGTTTTCAGGGTAGAACTATAGCACTGTAGCCCCGTTGTTCATCAATTGTTCAAGTGGGCACCAGTAACGTCTTCATTGTGAGACTTGTTGCTGCTGTTTGGGCATATCTAATACCTGTATAAACTCCAGGTGTCTAGAAAAGGCCCCAGTGGCTCTCCCTCTCACCACCTTGGTTGGGGTGGCCCATGTCATGGGCGGAGAGAGGAGGAAATGAGGGCCAAGGTGTTTGATTGATCGGTTGTCATTTCTTCCATTCTCCCCACGTGTCTGTTCCAGTCTCACTAAGCTCCCTATTTTAGACTCATACTGCCCCTGATTCCCATCTCCTCCCGTCTCTCCTGCTCATCTCCCCGCGCTCCATTTCGCAGCCTGGGCTGTGTCTCTCCATGCGCTTGCTCCTGTATTCTTCTTCTACATTCTCCTCCCTCTGTCGCCCTTGCTATTCTCTCTGTGCTCCATCTTGCTGCCCTGCTTTCTCTCTCTCTCTCTCTCTGTCTCTATCTCTGTCTCTCTCTCTCTCATCTCTCTCCAACTCTCTTGTCTCTCCAACTCACCAGCACTGGGGGCTAGATTCTACACTCAGTCCTGTAGCAAAATCAACATAAGCCCTTCCTGACCCCTTATCAGGCTCAAGGGCAGAAACACCACCTAGGAATGTTCCTCTTCTCCTTAGTTCAATAGTTTAATTAACAGCTTAATTCTACTTCTTAATATTTATTATTTTGTATGGACACAGTAAAAGATACATTGAGCTTGTAGGATTGCTTTCCTGGGAATATCTCGCCACAGACTCAGACTACGGTGCTCAGGCCAGATAAATCTTTCCTAACCATAGCAGGGTCCAAATCTAATTATTGCTTTTTAGATCATGATAGCATTTGGCCATGGCCATGCTCTTAACTTATAGTTAAGTATTTTGGCACTTTGGCCAGGCCCAGTTTGCTGCCAGGATAGCACATAGCTCACAGCTTATCCTGGATTCATCCAGTCCTCACTGGGCCCCTGCTTTTGGGGTGCTAGGAAGCAAGGGAAACTGAGGCTTAAGTAGAGAGAACAGATGTCCAAGAGGTAAATATTATTCAGCGTCAATTAACTCCCATTTTACAAAATGATAGAATTAACTTCTTCTTGTGCCCATATGAAAAAAGGACATTGCTCTGAATTAACCATGCAAAGGACTTAAGAAGAGAAAAACAATATTTACAAGTCAACAGAGCACAAAGAAAGAAGTTACAAACAAACAAACAGGAATAGGAGCACTGTGATAGGAGTAACCCAATAAACCTATGTTCCCTGTGGCAAAGCGGAAAGTACAAACAAATGTTATCCTACAATATCCAAAGGCAATATGTTAACTTTTTTTTTTTTTTTTTTTTTTTTTGCTTTTTGGGTCACACCCAGCAATGCACAGGGGTTACTCCTGGCTTTTCACTCAGGAATTACTCCTGGCGGTGCTTGGGGGACCATATGGGATGCCGGGGATCGAACCCAGGTCGGTCGCGTGCAAGGCAAACGCCCTACCCGCTGTGCTATCACTCCGGCCCCAATATGTTAACTTTTTAAAACTTTATTTTTATTTTTATTATTTTAAAAATTTTATTTATTTATTTATTTTTTTGCTTTTTGGGTCACACCCAGCGATGATCAGGGGTTACTCCTGGCTCTGCACTCAGGAATTACTCCTGGTGGTGCTTGGGGGACCATATGGGATGCGGGGGATCGAACCCGGGTCGGCCGCGTGCAAGGCAAACGCCCTACCCGCTGTGCTATTGCTCCGGCCCCTATTTTTATTTTTTTATTGAATCACCATGTGGAAAGTTACAAAACTTTCAGGTTTAAGTCTCAGTTATAGAAAGCTTGAACACCCATCCCTTCACCAGTGCAGCAATATGTTAACTTTTAAAGAAGTCACATGAGAGCAGCAGAGAACACCATGAAGTTAAAGGGGCTAGCAGAAATTATCATGAAGGTTTTATTTATTTATTTTTATTGAATCTCAGTGAGATAGTCACAAATTTTTCATGGTTGAATATCAGTCAGAAAAAGATCAAATACTCATCCCTCCACCAGAGTAGATTTTCCAAGACCAATGTCCCCAGTATCCTTCCCTCCACCCCACCCCATCCCAACCCAATTCCACCCCCTGCCTCTATGGCAGACAATTTTCTTTTCACTCTCTCTGCTTTGGGGCATTATGGTTTGCAATACAGATAATGAGGGGGCATCATGTTTGGTCCTTTACCTGAAGGTTTTAAATGGTGACTGCCTCAAAGATTCAGATCCAAATTTTATCAGGTCTCCAAAAGTTGAAGATCTTGATGTTGAACCAGTGGGTAACATCAATTCCCCAAATAAGGAGTTTCATCACTGTCACTGTCACTGTCATCCCATTGCTCATCGATTTGTTCGAGTGGGCACCATTAACGTCTCTCATTGAGAGACTTATTGTTACTGTTTTTGGCATATCCAATATGCACGGGTAGCTTGCCAGGCTCTGCCGCTCGGGCTCGATACTCTCGGGAGCTTGCCGGGCTCTCCGAGAGGGGCGGAGGAATAGAACTCGGGTTGGCCGAGTGAAAGGCGAACGTCCAACCGCTGTGCCCCTAGGAGTTTCATAACTCATAGAATTAATATAAAAGACTGAAGCAGACATGGTTAAATTCTGGCATGTTCCCTTGTTCTCAGCTTGTGCTGGGAGAGGCCATTGAGCCCTCCTGGCCATGTCTTGATTGACAGCTCCTGTAGGGCCCCTAAGCATCACTTTAAGCTGTCCTGATGGCAGCTAACAGCAACAAAAGGATGTCAGTAATTTATTTATTGTTAGAGGCAATAGTTAACTATTATGACTTAAAAAAAAAACTGTTATGTCTCTATTTCTCTCTGTGTCCAATTGGGTTAAGGTCCTGAAAGCTGCATGTCTGTTTTCAATGAGTGGGTGCTTCTTAGCTCAAGTAGATTGTACTGAATGAATCTCAATGAAATTAGAAAAAAATCTTTTTTATTCTTTTCCTCTTATTTTCCTATTTTTTTCTTCTTTTTTTGCTTTTCTTTTTTTCTTCTGCTTTTGTTTGTTTTCATGATTAAAACCAGAATAAATTCCCAGTAACTTGCACAGCATTTGGACCCAGTAAGATTGGTTAATATTTGAAGAATCAATTGGTTTTAGGTGGAAATATAGAAAAGTTTTATTACATCTTTAGGTATTTTGAATATTTATGCTGGGAATCTGAATTTTTAGCTGATACATTCAGATTTGTAGAGTTGGAAACCGATTAAAAATATGAAGTGATTCTGTTGCTACCATTTTTGGCAGACAATCAAAATAAGCTGAGTCGAACTGATAATTTGCCACCTGTACTCTAAGGCTTTAATTACACCCCTTTATTTTTCAATCAGAAATTGAACCTTTACCCCTACACATGTGACACACTGAAATATAAATCAAATTCTAAGCGTTTTTATTGGATTTTCTTAAGGAATGTGTATCTAATAGATAGTGGTGAATGGAAGCAGTTACACTGGTGGAGGGTGTAGTATTGGAACTTAGAAGGATTTAATCCTGTCATTAACAGTATTGTAAATAACGGTGCTTAAAAAAATAAAGTTCCATTTGTCTATTTTGGCAACATGGCATGTGGTGCTACCATCCTCTAATATTTAATCATCCAAGATTATCAAAGTATATCTAAAAGTCTCTAGTCACTATGTCATATCTTAGATATAGTACTTTTCAAATCACAATGAGTTTGAGAAGATATATATAGATAGTCTATTACATGTACTATATATCATATATAGTATATGCTATATTATATGTATGTGTATGTTATATTCTTGGGGTAGGGACAGAACTGGCTATTTTATGTCTCTAATTGTGACATGATCTACCATTATTTTGTGTGTCTACCACTATTTTATGTTGCTTCCTGAAATATTCCCATCCAATGGTCTTTCCATCAAGATGTTTTACTCCCAATTCCACTCTGCTTTGTTGTCTCACTCAAAATATTTTTGTAACTTTTAATCCAAATAACTCATTTTTGAAATCTTTCATGTTGTGAAGCAAATAGTAAAGCATCTTGTTTATCAGTAGTATTTAAAGGTTCGTATAGGCTGAAACCATTTTAATGTTTCCTTTATACCTTATCCAGCACCTAGAGAGGCACTGGACTCAGATGTGTTTCCAACAGACGTACATCAGAACAAATTCCATCAGAATCAAAATGAAAAACCTTCTGTCTACCCTTCTTTTTTTCCCAACACAGTCTTTTCATCTTTGTTTGGAAGCACAGCTATTTCCTACTGTTCTTAAACGTGAACTTTTATGTTAGTCTCTACTTTAGTTCTTGTCTGCACTCCTCACACATGCGAACTTTAGTGAGTACGATTTCTTCATTCTTTTTATCACCTAACTTTTAATAATACCATGTAGGACAGTTTAAATGATTTTTTATGGATTATATTGTAAAGGTTTTCTTTTATGTGATGTAAAAATTTAAAATATGAGCTCTCAGTTTTACCAAGTGCCCATTAAATCCTGTAGTTCCTTTTTATCATCATATGTATCATATTTGAATTTTGTAAAAGTTAATTTCTGGTCTTACCACTGTTTATCCCATCTTTTCACCTTTTACTACTTGACTAATAGTTTTGAATCAAACAAAACAGCCAGTGAGGTGTTCTGATTTTTCTCCAAACCTTTATCTTAGATTCCCAAATATTAACATTAACTTTCAATTTTAATTATTGCCTGGTGATAAAATTTGGTTTTGCATAATCACAGAAGTTTTCTGTCTTGGAAATTTGCATGTCAAGTCTCATTATCATCTAAGTCTCCTATTAAATTCCATTGAGAAAGTATTGTCACAAAAAACCATAAATTCGTGGAAATCCTTTGGATCAGCACATCCTTTCACAGTTACTGAATGACATAGGAATCCAAATCACAATCAGAAGGTTGCTTGGTAAGTGTGGATTTAGAACAAGAAGCTCTAGATGACTCAAATATTAGATCTGATGAGGCTAAGATCTGAGCAACTCTTTACACCTGCAAAATTTTGTAACACTCTCTTCTGAAATCTTGATAGTTAGAAACTGTAAAAACTCATGTGGAAAATGCAGGCAGCTTGTGTCTCTTACTGGTTGAAGACTCGAATATTCCTTAGCAGCTGATTGTTCTTTCACTCTGGGGAAACCTCTTGAATGGGCCTTTAGTTGCGCAAATGCAAAGTAAGTATCACTTATGAATTATGCATTGTTCTCAGAGAAAAATGTGATATAATTATTCACCTGAATGAAAACAATTTGGACTAAGTGAGCTCTATTCTTGCTTCTGATTTTTATCACTGCCTATGTAATCAGTAGATTCTCCAAGTCTCAGTCTCTTTTTCAGCAAAATGGGCCAGTAACACTTGGGAAAATTAAAGTAATATACATGACCTCTTTGAAGAGGGTCTCACCTCAACGAAGTGGCCACAATTAGTACGGTTTTTCAGAATTTTATCATTTTTTAAAAGAAATATATATTTTTTAATTTTTACGTTTTGTACGCCTGCAGTTTGCCATTAAGTAGATTTTTTTGTTCTTTTTGGGCATATGAAACTGTGTTTGGAAAAAGGAAAACAGATTTAAATTAAAAAAACTCATCAATAGGACAGAAAAATGAACTTCAAATTTGATCTCTTATTTTTATCAGTATGCTCACATATAAATGCAGGGATGAAACTGCAACGAGAAAAACAGCTGTTACTCTTACACTTGATCAGCTCCACCGAATATAGTCCTATGTACTATGTTCTAAAGTGTTTGAATATTCCTGGAAGAAAATTTTTGTTAAATTAGCTTTTTCATTTAACTACTTTGAGCAGCAACGGATCCTAGAATGTCACATTAGAACAGAAACTCTTCAGTTATGTAAAAAGGTAAATTTTTGGTTGTTTTTGCTTTGACCCTTTGGGTAGCCACACTTGGAGGCCTAATATGATTTGGGCTTTTCTGATTTTTAAAGAGTATCCTCCTTTTTTTTTTTCTTAGAGATGAAAGTGTTGGGAAAATCATTAACAAGATACAAACCTTTTCTTGGCTTTCTCTACACTTGACATTGCTCAATAACTAAGTTATCACTGATGAAATTGGAGTTTCTAAGTGATGTGATCCATATACAGTCCTCTTTTGCACTTTTCCAAGTTTATTATTTTTTATAGAGCATGGCATTAGAGAAACTTGGGATATGAATGTACTGAAAATGGCAGAAAACACCATGATTGAAAGGAGGAAAGTTTGCATTGGCCTGTAAACATTAATTTTAATTAGTTACTTAACTTTTTAATGATTTGGGGCCTGTACCAGCAGCTCTCCGGGCTTACTCCTGGTACTGTGTTCAGGGAACACTCCTGGAAGGCTCAGGGGACCATATGTGGTGCTGAGAAATCAAATCTGGGTCATATGTGTTCAAGGCAAATGCCTCATCAACTGTACTATCACTCTGACAGTTGGCTCTGACTCTGTTTCATGTGTAAACGCTTTTTCTTTTTTAAAAGTTCCTGAGTCTTGCTTTTGCTTCAGCTCACTTGCCTATTGTAACCAATCCAAAAAGTAATGTTTCTTCAGTGGCGTCATGTGTTGAAATTTGGAGAAGTCCATGTCATGGTGGAAAATTTACATTTATTAAAAATATCTCCAAGTCTGACTTGGTATGTAGACCATAGATTCATATAGTTTAGGTGTAGTGATTGGAAAGAGCTGAAGTGTTTATGCATGTCGGCTGCTATTCATGCTTCGAGAAAGTTGTTACACATATTGGCTGTTTCTTGAACCAAGTTTGAAGGGAAAAGAGAATTTACAGATGAAGGGTTGGAAAGGTTTCAGGTATGTCTGAAGTCTAAACAAAATAAGATTTTAAGATACTTCAAATTAAAAAGCCCAAGAAGATGTATTATTATCAGAAGAGTGATGCATTCTCAACCAACTATTTTACATGTTCCCAAGGAAGCTATTATTGAATCCTCTCTCTCTCTCTCTCTCTCTCTCTCTCTCTCTCTCTCTCTCTCTCTCTCTCTGGAAGCTAAAAAGTTTGACTGAAGAATAATATCCAAAAATTGATATTGGAACTTAAAAAAATAAGAAAAAGAATTAGACCAAATTCCTTCTTAGTTTTACTTTAATTCAATTTTATATTTTATAGTTTAGGAAGCTACAGTATTAAGGAAACCTTCATAAGTTTTTAAGGAATTGTTCTGTCAAAGAAACAAACCTCCCAAAGAACTCTTTTGATTCTTTGGCTGCAAGGAGGGAATAATCTCAGTGTTCTTTACAAATGTGCCAGGGACTTGTCAGTGATGGAAGAACCTCTGAGAAGGCAAAAATATAGACCTCTGAGGATTCAGACTAGGATGCGTCCCCCAGACTGGAATCATCACTAACCCGGTATCTCCCCAATGCTGAACTAGTAGGAGTGCAGTGAATTGATGGCTGCATTCCCCACTTACCCCTGATTTCACTTTAGAGAAAATTAGTAATTTCTTTGGGGGAGCAGTTCTAAGCTTACCAGCCCTCCCCTCCAAATTGAGAGAATACAAGAGTTCACATAGATCATATCCCCCACACCCAGTTTCTATTATTTTTAACGTCTACTGTTACTATGGTAAACATGTTAAAATGAATAAGTTGAGTGCATTCTTAACTCAATTTGATAGTTTATATTAGGGTTTACTTTTTTTTAACATTCTACATGTTTTAAAAAATCTATAATGACTTTTAGCTACCTTTATAATTAAAAACTTATCTACAGGATATTTCAATTGACCTAAAATGTCTCTGTTCCTCCTATTTTTCTCACTTCTTCAGCCCTTTCCTGCTCCCAAATTTGTAGCCCCTGGCAACCACTAATTTTTTTTTTTTTTACTGTCACCAGATCTGCTGTTTCCATAATGTCATATAGTTATAGTCACACAGCATGCAGCCTTTTCAAATTGACTTCTTTCACTTAGTAATCTGCACTTAAAGTTATTTCCATCTCTTTTCATAGCTCAATAGTTTATTTTTAAAAATCACTGTATAATATCTTATTAGATAGACACACCACATATCTGGGTTTTTTTTGTTCATTTACTTATTGAAGTATACTTTGGATGGTTCCAGGTTTTAGCTGTTAGGAATTTTTCTTATGCAGGTTTTTATGTGAATGTAGAATTTTAGTTCATTTGCATAAATACCAAGGAGCATAATTACCGGTTCATATGGTTGGAATATGTTTACTTTTGTAAGAACCTGACACACTGTCATCTCAAGTTGCTTTAGCATTTATATTCCCACTAGCAATATGAATTTGTTTCTTCATATGTTGTTTTTGTTTTTAGAAGGTAGTTTTATTGTGTTATGCTGATCAGTAAATAGCCTGCGTCTGAGGCAGGTAATCTTTATTGGAAAAACTTTACATTTGAGAGATACTGGAGGCTTGTTGTTTTGTTTTATTTTGTATCTTGTTATTTTGGCAGTGTCAAGAATTAAACAGAGGACCTCACAATGGTAAAGCAAATGCACTACGTCTGAGCTGCAACCACAGTGGACAGTCTGGTGTTATAGTGGATTCGATTACAGGATCAGACTTTGAATTGTCTGTTCGGTTTGCGATTAGCAGGAAGACTATGATGGAAGAAGAATGACAGTCCCCAGAAGTACTCCCACTTTCTTCTAGTGTAATTGAAGGACTGACTAGGTGTCGGCCAGCCTTGGTGATGTGGCTAGCTATCTACATATGCCACAACTTTTCTTGCATTTACTTGCAGTCATGATGCAATGATCTTCAAGTGGTTCCACTGTTCCCTATGGCTAGAAGGTTGACACTTCTGAAACTGGCTACTAAAATTCCTACACATGTCTTTTTTATGTACTTATTTTGCTTTGGGTGATAATCATGGTGAGCATAGGGACATTAAAATTTTATGCAATAAATGACCAAATTGTGTCATTCTGGGTCACTGACAAAATAGCATTTAAGAGACTGTTTTGCTGAACTGAGCTTTTCCTTTTGAACTAACAGATGCATGTGTATTGAACATCTATTATATTTGAGCTACGCTTCATTCTACTACTAATTAATAAGAGTTGTGCCAATTCTAATTAACTCTTAATCACCTGTAAAGTGCATTGTTTCCTTCTTGACCTAGACTTGAAAGTTCCTTCCTGTCTTTTCAAAAAAAGAGTGATAATGGACAAGGAGTTGATTAGTTCTCTCTAATGTGATTCTTTCCTCAGTGTTTTTAAGCAAGGAAAGAGGAGAAGAGGAACATGAGTACAGAAAGAGTATAGAAAATATTCTATACTATCTTAATCCAGACTCCTGACTGGCTCAAGGAGACCACGCCGGATGCCAGGAATCAAACTTGGGTCAGCTGCATGTACTTGCTAGGCAAGCACCCTACCCACTGTACTATTGTTCCAGCTCCTTAGAAATGGTCTTGGTACCCTCTTTATAATTCCCTTCGTCTAATGAATTATTGATATAATAATTTACTTTATGCCCACACAGCAGAGCCTGGAAAGCTCTCTGTGGTGTATTTGATATGCCAAATACAGTAACAATGATGGGTCTCACTCCCTTTACCCTGAAAGGGCCTCCAATGCAGCACCACTTGGAAGAACTAGTAAAGAGAGTCTGCTAACATCTCAGGGCTAGGACGAATGGAGATGTTACTGGTGCCCACTCTAGCAAATGGATGAGCAACAGGATAACAGAGACAGTGATGGTTAACTAGGGGAATTTTTCTTAAAATTTTAACTTTAGTTTCCTCATCAGAATAAAGGGTTCCATGTCATGTACTTTGTAAGTGTACTGTGGAAATTAATTGAAATAAATCAAGTAAGTATTTAGCATACGATTTGGCAGCTAGGTGTTGAGGGATGTCAGTTGGCTGTAACTGTGAGGCTAGGCTTTTGAACTCCAATTTAGTGGAAAGTTTTGAGTTTGAAAGAAAACAAACAAAAACATTTCCTGCTATCCTCATTGCCCCTGGGTGAAATGACTTCTGACTTTAGTCATAGTGAGAAAATGAGGACTTATAAAAGACGGAATTTTGTTTGATTTCCTCGGGGTATAGTCAGCATCTCCAAATAAAGTAAAATAATAGCACCTCCCACTGGGCAGAGAGTTTGTAAAGAGAGTAGCTGATTATCTCTATACTCAAAAATCCAGCAGTTAGGGCAGATGCCAGAACAGCAGTAAGTGGGTAACACAATGAATCGAGAATGTGGACAAAGAGTTTAGCAACTGGCAACGGCAATTAAAACTGCAGTGAGCAAGGATTGCATGGACGGTGTTGGCAGATTAAGTTCAGAAAATCCAGCAACAGCTGAAGAAGTGAAGACAATAAATAGTTTAAATTGATAGCCAACAATTTAAACAAATAGTCTACAATTTAATGAAGTATAAGAGAGACAGAGAAAATAAGAAGGCGGGGCGAGGATAGGATACTTAAGGAAGGCAAAAACCCCAATACTTTTGGGCATTATGGTCTGCAATGCAGGTACTGAGAAGTTATAGAGGCAGGGGGAGGGGCGGGATGGGGGGATACTGGGGACATTGGTGGTGGAAAATATACACTGGTGGAGGGATGGGTGTTTGATCATTGTTGGACTGAAACTCAAACATGAAAGCTTTGTAACTGTATCTCACGATGTTTCAATTAAAAAGAAAAACAACAGAACAACTTCATGATATGATATAAAAATATTCACATAAAATTAATTTTTATACTTATCAATTTTAGTATTGGAGCTTTGTATCTAATCAATTTTATTTCTAGAATTGCATCAACAGGTGAGGATTTTATTTACATTAAAAATTAAAGAAAAACCCAGTACATGGATTAACTTGAACATGCATCATTCTTCCTGAAAACCCCCTATAAGGCGCATAGTTTAAAGAATTGGATAAAGGGAAATACACATAGTCTTCTAGGTAAAAGAAATTTATAATCAAACTTCTAACTTAAAAAGTATTGTACTCTTTAACTCTTATGTTAATTTATGGTATGATTGAGATATTCTAAATTAAGTATTCCTTGGTTATAATTCCTAATTTATTATTCTCACAGGGGACTATTCTATATTAAAAGCAAAGCAGATTTTTGGACCCTAACAAATGTCTGGCTATTATAATAATGGCAGGTCACTGATTAATTATTCTGAGTTGAAGCAATCTCTTCCTATCCCATAAAATAAAATGGGAGAGAAACATAAGCAATCATGTTTTAGAATAAACTGTGCTTGAGTGTTCTTCAAATCAAGTGATGGTGAGAAACAAATCAAATTGAAAGCAGAAAAAAGTATCTGTAGGTGAGTAACTCGAAGACACAAGCATGTAGTAGTCTTCTTGTATTATTTTCATTCTCTAAGGATGGAAGTGTCAGAGATTTGAGCTAGTCTTTGATCTTTGTTGTTTTTACAGGTGGACAGTCTAATCAATTCTTTTTTTATTTTTTAAGTTATACCGGAATACATTTCTGTTCTCATTCCCATCAATCTGTGGTATTTGCTACTGTTTCCCCATGTGAAATGTATCAGTTTCGGTGGGGCCCTGCTCAGTGTACTTCACATCTGCAATTGTGCTTCTGAGCTTATAACACATTCACTTTGCTTTCTTTACAAAATATATATTTTTTAATTGAACCACCATGAGATACACATTTATAAGCTTGTTCATGACTGGGTTTCAGTCATACGCTGTTCCGATAACCATCTCTTCCCTTGTGTACACTTCCCGCCAACAGTGTCCCCAGTTTCCTTCCCACCACCATCCCCACCCCCACCCCACACTCCCCAACCTGCTTTATGACAGGCACTTTTACTTTCTCTCTTTCTATCTCACTCTCTTTCTTTCCTTCTGGGCATTATGGTTTGCAATATAGCTACTGAGAGGTTATCCTGTGGTGGATCCCTTCACTGACTTTTAGCGCTCAGTTCATGTCCAGAGTGATTATTTCCAGCTGTCATTGTCATACTGATCCCTTTTCCATTCTAACTGCCCTCCTCCTGCTCTTCCACTCGTGCCAACTTCCATTGTGTATCCATCCTCCTGGCCCTTGTTTTTACTGTCCTTAGGTATTAGTGTATTAGTCCCATAGTATGCTTTTTTTAAAAAATTAAAATTTTTAAATTAGTGAGTCACCGTGAGGGTACAGTTACAGATTTACCCATTTTTGTGCTTATGTTTCCCTCATACAGTGTTCTTGAGCCCATCCTCCCCCAGTGTCCATTCTCCATCACCAATGAACCCAGTATCTCCCTCCCACCCTCCAATCCCCTCCCCCTCCACACCCCTCTACCCCAGACTCTGTGGCAGGGCATTCCCTTTTGTTCTCTTTCTTCTTTTGATTGCTGTGGTTTGCAATAGGGGTATTGAGTGGCCATCATGTTCAGTCTCTAGTTTACTTTCAGCACTTTTGCTTTTTTTTATATTGCACAAATGTGTACAATCATTCTATGTCCATCTCTCTCTTTTTGACTCATTCACTCACATGATAATTTTCACAGCTTTATTTTTCTCTTTTCCCAAATAGTGCTCATTCCTCAGAACCCAACAAAGATTTCAGACCTTTTTCTTAGGATTGAACTTGGGTAGTATATAATTAAACCACATAATAGAAATCTATTTTATTTTATAGTTCTTTAATATTTTCTTGTATGTAAATCAGATTTCACCAACAAGATGATATTAAGAAATGGATTCAGATCTTTCAGGCATACTAGGCATTCAATAAATATTTATTGATCATTTAATATGCGATAGAATACACATAAGCTACTCTTAGGAAGTAATTATACAGTAAAAGACTGGCGGAAGCAAAATTGATGCGGAAGGAAGTTGAACAGAGAACTGGATGAAAACAACGCTCACATTAATGGTAGCAAATGACATGATTAACTCCTTTTCTGGCAGCCTTGCAGCTTGAATTTGATAAAGGAAAGTAATTTCTTCAAAGAACCAAAGCTAAATTGAATGATTGAATTTAACTCCATAGTGTAAAACGTTGGTAGTAGATTTTTTAAAAGATGACATTTGAGTGTATCTTAAGTACAATACATCAATCTGCCATTGAGCTAATGAACTTCAAGTTAAAAATCACTGAAGAGCTTGGTACAGATGACTCCTTCAAGTATCCTTGGGGAGACAAGATGTGTTGGTAATTGAATGAAAATCTATCTAGACTGACCCCAATGACAACAATGTCCAACTAGCATTACAAATCACCTGTAATCTTTAATGGACTATTTTTTAATTGCTTAAAAATGTTAATGGTGACTTCAAGGGATGGGGATGTTTCTTATTTGCCTATTTCTCATACTGAAAATGAATATTTTTTTTCTTTCCACTGGCAGTTTACTATAAACTCAGTGGCTCTATTTAAATTTCACCAGAGGAGAAAAAAAGCACATTTGCATGTCTATTATTTTTGCCTAATCTCTGTCTTTATGAATGCCTTGAGAGTAAGGGATCAAATTAGTTCAACCATAAAATGTGGGGCAAACGGGTAATCTGTGACTATAGACTAATAAAATGGGAGATAAAAAAGAGAAACACCTTTTCTTATGAGTTCTAGTAAGCCAGCATCCAACTTCACAGCTCAATTAAAATATAATTTTCTATTTTCCTAAAGAGAAACATAAATGTTTAGTGACTTTTACACAAATAGTATATTATGAAAGTGTTGTTAAATAAATATGCTTTTTCAAAAAATTTGCTTTTCAGGTCACACCCAATGATGGACAGGGTCTACTCCTGGCTCTACACTCAGAAATTACTCCTGGAGGTGCTGTGTGACCATATGGGATGCTGGGAATCGAACCCGGGTCGGCCGCATGCAAGGCAAACACCCTACCCGCTGTTGTATCACTCCAGCCCCATAAATATGTATCTTAAGAAATGGTGAAAATACACGTAACTGAGAAGCATCAAAACGTTTAGAAAAATTAATAAAACAGAAAATAGCTAGAATGCTTCTTTAAATGCTTTCCATATGTGGTTTAGGAGTACCACCTCGCAATTACTTGGGTACTTAAAATTCTGATTGCTAGATAAAATCTAGATCTACTGAATCAGAATTATCATATGCTATATTGTAAGATAAATTTTCCCATGATTCTTGAAAATGTAAATATTAGAAAAATATTAAAATTCATTTGAATGTTTATTTTTGGACTTTCAAAATATGTCCAGTATGAATGATAGTACACTATATATATAATGTATACATATATATAGTGTACTATCATTATATATATAGTGTACTATCACTATATATATAGTGTATACATATATATAGTGTTTTATATATATATATATAGTGCTACAACATTCTTCAATATTGAGGAAGGGAAGACTCTTACTTTTAAACTGTAGATCTTTGTAGTTTTCCTTCCCACTCTTTCGAATACTTTTACAAAAGGGAAATATCTTAATGGTTTCTAATACCATGATTTATATTTTGTCTATAAATTTGTTTGCTCTCACACATGTTTTTCTAAAAATAAATATATTAGAAAAATTGTGGTATGACAAGGAAAGGGCTTAGTCTGGAGTTTCAAGAATACCCTAGCTGAACCAGGTTCCCATAACAAGACAAGACAGACTTGGTGGCTTAAACAGTACAAATATTTTTATACAATTCTGGAAGATAGAAGTTTATATCAAAGTTTGGCTAGGGTCAATTCCTGGAGAAGTCTCTTTGCTGACAGGAAGATGGGCCCAATTGTCTTGTTTTATACTTAGAGGGCCATGAGAGAAAGCCACTAATCCCCATCAGATCAGTCCTCACCATTATAAACTTGTCTTCACCATAACTACTTCTTTAATCCAAACTCCAGTATTATGACAACTGATATGAAAAGGATTGGCTTGTTAACAATAATTGTTATAATTATAGTGGTATACCAGTGATTAAAATGTAGGGATCAAATGTCAAGAGTATTGAAAACTTCATTTTATTTCCGGTATAGTCATTGTTTGTTTTTCTTTTACAGGATTCAGCTGACTGATACCAAGACCCTATTCACTTTGTTTCTATTTGCCCAGATGAGTTTGGTGACTGTTGAAACTGCATTTTGGTGGCTCTTGAACCAAACCATGGTCTCTTTAGGTATTACTGTTTGTATAGTGGGACCCCTTCTGAACTTGTCCCAAAAGATGCCAATTGTTTTCACATGTTCTTCTTGATCTTAGTTTTCTTCTTTTGTCCACAGCTCATGCTTGTTGTTCACTATGCTTCTTTGAAGACATGCTCATTAAATAAAGTTAAAGAAATTTAAAGTTTTCTTTTCAGATACACCATGTTTGATAAAAGACATCTGGTTACTTAAGAGGGAAATATGCTTTTGAATAATAGACAAACTGCTATAATTTTCCTTTGTAATAATCTGTTAGGTCTTAGCAACCTTCAATCATTTAGAATGAGCCCATTTAACAATACTAATTCAAGAAAAGACAGAGAAAAGAATTTTTTAAGGAACATCACTATTAGAAAGTATCTTTCCTCTTGACTTACTATTCATGGGGGAATGATGGACTCAGTGCCAGTGTTTATTGCTAGTTTTCAAGTCTATTGAACCTGTATTTATTTCCTTTCTGATAAGTTTTTGTTTGTACCATATAAACCTATAGAGAAGATGATTTTTTCATATTCTAGTTCATTTTCCACTCTTATCCAACGCATACTTGGAATATAAGAAAGAAAGTCAAGGATATAATTGTATCATTTTTTAATTTTGGCTTTTTGGGTCACACCTGGCTCTGCACTCGGTAATTACTCCTGGCAGTGCTTGAGGGACCATCTGGGAGTCCCAGCTAGAAGGAGTGCAAGGCAAATACCTTACCCACTATACTGTCACTTCAGCTCCACCATTTCTATCATTCTGTTATAATGTTCCATGAATGTTGTTGGAATACCATTCTTTGGGCACAAACATAACAGTAATATTACTATTTTTTGTCTAAGTGTTCTTTGAAAATCTGGTGTTTTTTCCAAATTATTCCTAGTAAGTTGATATAATGTTTGTTATTCAGTATTGTTATAATGCTACTGGTAGCATTGTTATCTGTGGAATCAATTATATTCTCATGCCCTTGCTTTGCACTTTTGCATGAAGCTTCCTTGTAACGAGGAGAGATTCTGTGAAACGTTCACTGCCCTTTCCTCCTACGTGCTTTATAAAGCTATATTTTTATTGACCTTGCATATGCTATTTGACATTCCCCTAGCCCTTATCACAAGAATTCATTTTCAAAGAAACTTCAGGAGACATATACCTTCTTCCTAGTAAGTGGTATTTAGTTACGTGTCTATTTGTCTTCTTACTTTCCATAGACTTGTAGAATTTATTGTTTGTGGCTGAAGGCACTTAATGTTGGTCAGGGCTTACTCCTGGCTCTGTACACAGGTCTACTTCTGGCACTTGACTCAGGCATACATTTAGGGTGTCAGGGATTAAACCTGAACGGGCCATGTACCAGGCAAGCACTCTGCCTGCTTTGCTATATTTCTAGCCCCTTATGATCTCTTTCAGTAAAAATCCCATAAGAATACTGTTATTTAGTTACTTAATCTGCCACAAACCTCTAGATGATAAAATATATCAAGTCTTTTTACAAATAAAATTGGATGAGCCTCAGAGAGTGTATGACTTCCTGAAGATCAAATCACTAACAGAGAAGATCAGACATATAAAAGGGTGGGTATTCTGCTTTCAAACTCATTTCTCTTTTAATGATATTGTGTATCAATACATGGCTATTAACTCATGGCTTTTCTTTATCAATGAGAGAGTATAATCATGACTGTACAAGCACCCACTGACTTTAAGGAATGACTTAGTTGCTGGACTCCCTGTAAGTTGGTAGTGAAAACCTCACACTGTAATCCATAACTGTGTATACCTCCATCAGGATTCTTCTTGGCTGAGGTCTTAATCTAATAAAATTGTCATCACCCTGTTAAGTGTGGTTAGAGCGTATTTTTTATAAAGTTTAGTTGAAGAGGAGAAAACAAGGAATTAATTATCTGACATAATAGTGTCACAGATTTTCTTGTTGACACATGATTTGAAAGTGAAGCCATTGCTAACAAGGAGCAAGAGGTATTTTTAGTGTAAAGGAAAGGAGATGCCACAGTGGAGTGGGAGAGATGGTGAGTGGTGGTAAGGATTATACACAAATCTAGAACTGAAAAATCCAGATAACGAGTTAGCTTGAAATTTGCAATTTTTAATTATAGTTTTTAGAGTAAATAGCCATCAAACATTACAAAATGATGATCTTTTTCTTTGTTTTTCAATTGTGATATAGTATAGGATTATGTTTAAGTGTTCATCTAGAACTATGATCCAGAGGAGTGAATTTTGCTTAGTATATATTTTTGATTAATTCGATTCAATGAAGAAGTTAAACATAGACTATTAATACAGTTTATGACATAAAAATTTCTATAGGACTAAGTTGTAGGCTGGACTTAGTCCTAGACAGATTTATCATTTTTTTTTCTTTTTGGGTCACACCCAGTGATGCACAGGGGTTACTCCTGACTCATGCACTCAGGGATTACTCCTGGAGGTGCTCTGCGGATCATTTGGGATGCTGGGAATCAAACCCGGGTTGGCTGTGTACAAGGCAATTGCCCTACCCGCTGTGCTATCACTCCAGCCCCAGATTTATCTTTTTAGCTTAAGTGTAGAATCTTTCTAGTGCCTGAGTTAATAACAGCATAATATCATTATGACTGGTGTTGTTGAAGTTGTTTTCCTCTTCATATTAAAAACTTAATAGAAAAGCTAATAATTCCAATGCTTAGACATGACATAGCCTGTTCGTCATGCCCTGTCTTATTTTTGAAATTGTCATTAAACTATTATTTCTCACCAGTGACCTGTACTCACATTCATTCTCTAGTACCTTTATCCTGGTTCATAGCAATAACTCTCAAACTGATCTCCCTGCCATATGATTTGGTCTTTCTACTAAGAGATGTGACAAAGCTGTCGGGGACATGCTGGTCTTGCTCAGGGGCTATCACTTCTAAATGCCACACTCAAAAGATGATGCCCGGGGGACCTCATAATGCGAAGGACAGAGCCTCAAACTCATTCAGAAATGTGCTCTACCATCTCAGGTTTTCCCTGATCTTGGCCCACAAAGGTCCACGCTGCATTGAATCAGAAATAATTTCCGCTCAACACCTTTATTGTAAACCACAACACCTAATCAGAGAGAGAGAATGAAAGGGAATACCCTGCCATAGTGGCAGTTTGGGGTGGGGGGAGACGGGACTGGGGAAAGTGGGAGGGATGCTGGGTTTACTGGTGGTGGAGAATGGGCACTGGTGAAGGGATGGGTTCTCGAACTTTGTATGGGGGAAACATGAGCACAAAAATGTATAAATATGTAACTGTACCCTCACGGTGATTCATTAATTAAAAATAAAAATAAAAAAAAGAAAGAAAGAATAATTGAAAATTAAAAAAAAAGAAATAATTTCCTATTTTTCTTTTGTTGGTAATTGTGGTCAGGAATTGGAAATGGTACGTTCTTCTATCACTGATGGTGTTTATCATAATGCCTAACATTTAGAATATATTCACAGACATTTGTTGAAAAAGAAAAAAAGCTCTATGATGCATAGCCTTTGACATGACTAAGATGTTAGGAATTAATATGGGTTGATGACTTCATAAGAGGGGCGATTATGATATTCTGTAATGCTAATCTATAATAACTCCTCACTATTCTTCTTTCTAGTGTTCACTGCTGTCTTTGTTTTGTTGTTGTTTAAGGACCACACCTGGTGACACTCTAGGCTCTACACGCAGGAATCATTCAAAGATTGAACTCAGGTCAGTTGCATGCAAGGCAAGTGCTGTACTATCTGGCCTCTCTTTCTAGTTTTTTAAAGGACTTTCTAGACATGTCTCTAGATTCAAACAATGTAATCTTTATAATTACTTTTGTCGTCCTGAAATTTCTTCTAATTCAACTTTTGGAAGCTGTAATTTTTCTTTTCAATGGGCCAAATGATACCTTATTCCTCTGCTTTACTCCACCAATCTGCCATTATCATCAAACAGCTTAGCAAGTGTCTGTTATGGATACCCTAATAATTATAGCAATATTTTACTTTATGGTTGTGAAAAATGTAGTGATAATTGCATACACTAAACCAATATCTTTTTAAAAATAATTATGTTTTTATTCGGGTTAGTGTTTTTATAGGAGCTACAAAAGTTTTATAGAGTCAATATGCATTCAAAACTGGAAGCTCCAAAGTAATTTGCTTCCATTTTAACATTTTATGTCCTATAAATCTGTACACTAGCTCTATTAAGTCAACTTTAATATAACTTCTTAAATCAAGATATGTTTTACATTCTTAACGATTATATAAATACCTTTTTAGATATGAGAGGAAAGTCTATTGGAGACCATAATATGTTTTAGTGATTACGTGAAAAGAGGGTATTATTTGGCTCTATGACACTTATATCTCAGGAATTTGGTATCCTGTTGTATTAAAGGTATTTTCATCATTTAACTAAAAAGGGAAATTTCCACTATGTGCATACTCTGTGCTAGTTATAATTCTAGATATGTCATATTAAATATATTTTAAAAATTTGATTTGGAAGGCCTAAGAGAAGTGCTGAGGGTCTAGGAGTCACTCCCAGTAATACTAGGTTAACCTTGTTGACAGTCGAATACTTGGACTCATTGATGTGGTGCTATCTCATCTCAGCAGATTGAGAGTTACCAGTGTTATACCAGGTGGTGGGAAGAGCATGGGGGGTGGATGGCGATCTGGTGCTCCGATAACACTCAGGTCCCTGAGCAAGCAAAGAATATACCTCTGACCACTGAGCCATCTCTCTGGCACCCCATTTTTTTGTGGTAATTAACACACATTAATTTATCATGGACCTATTGAATTCTATAGCTAGAAAGTACATTTAGTAAAAAAAAAAAAGACAAAAAATATACACCCTCATTTTGCCTTATCCCCCGTTCCAATTTTAATTGCTTCAGTTGTTTCCAATTTCCATGTTTTGTGTATTCTTCCAGAAATATGTTAGTGTTAAATATCAAGTTAGACATTTTAAATCTCAAAGATTTATATTTCAACTTCAAGCTACAATTTTACCTATCATATTGTTCTTTTTTTAAAATATCATAGTGACAAACTGGTGAGGAAAATGGGGCATCATGATTATCGTTCAAAGTTTTGTCTGCTGGGGCTGGAGTGATAGCACAGCAGGTAGGGCGTTTGCCTTGCACGCCGTCACTCGGGTTCAATTCCCAGCATCCCATGTGGTCCCTCAAGCACCGCCAGGAGTAATTCCTGAGTGTATGAGCCAAGATTAACCCCTGTGCAATGCTGAGTGTGACCCAAAAAGCAAAAACAAAACAGGACAAACAAAGTTTTGTCTCCATAGATGTGCAAGCCACTCAACATATGCAAATTCTATGAGTGGTGGATGTACACAAACCTTTGCCATGTGGTATGGACTGAGTTTTGAACATAAGCCCTTATTCCATTAGTAGTGGGAACTTGGGAAAGCTATTTGAATTCTTGGAGTTTGAGTTTGCTCTTTTTTCTATAACTTGATTTCATTGTAATATAGCCTACAGGGTAGAAAGATAATCACCTGTTTTAGCATTTTAAGCTATGGATCTTGGTTTTATCCCTTTTTCTGCCACAGGGGAAATAACTTAACCTTTCTATAACTTACATTATTTATCAATATCATGAAATACGAGTAGCTATTATATAGATTTGTTGAAAAATAAATGTATAAAATATGTGTTATATTGGCATGTAGTATCAAAGACTGAAAATTTTATTTATTTTCTCATTGATAATGTTTGCATAGTTCTTAAGTTAATAAAATTCACTATTTTTGTCAGTCAGCAATGAGACACTTTAGAAAAATTAATTCTATATAGTTTTACATTGTAGATTAGTATAGATATTTTGTTTTAATAAGTTAATAAATAACGGTAATAAAAATCTTAGGCTTAAATTTTAAAAAATTTCACTGTTTCATGAGAAATATGGTCAGAATCGACATTAGTATATACTACATATGGTCTCCTGAGCACTGACTGATCTCTGTGTTCATAGACAGGAATATGTCCTGTGAACAGCTATGTGTTGCCTTAAAATTAAAACCAAATAAAATTTTTCATCCATTTGCTTGTACATGGGAATATATGGAAATATTAATTTTTTTTTCTTTTTGGATCACACCCAGTGATGCACAGGGATTATTCCTGGCTCTGCGCTCAGGACTTAATCCCAGCCATGCCTGGGGGACCATATGGGATGCTGGGAATAGAACTCAGGTCAGCTGCATGCAAGGCAAATGCCCTACCAGCCCTGGGAATGTTAAACGTTTTTATGTAAAATATTTTACATAGATTATAAAGGATGTTACTAAGTTTCTGTAGTAGCCTAACAAATTATTTTAAAATCCTTAGGGGAAGAATGTCCTTAGGAGAATTTTGCATAATGAGTCAGTACAAAATTTAAGAGTGTAGAATTTAAGTGCTTGATTGCATGTGTCTCACTCAGGTTCAATTCCTGGTTCCCTCCCCGGCATTGTCAGATGTGTCCCTTGAGCACAGAAGCAGTTGGAAGCCCCAAGGTGCGGGGATGTATTTTCTAAAGACCCTCTCCCCCAACACACCAAACAAAACTTGAGGTCGGAATGGTTCAGTGGACTAAAAGACTAAATTAATCTGAAATAGGATTTGAGGGAAGAGAAACTGACCAGGTTTTGAAATTTCATTTGAATAAAAAAAAATGGTAAGACACAGTTTTATGACTTTTGTTTCTGTAGGATCCTTCCATCTTCATTATAACCTTATGCATATTAATATTGGTGGATTTTTTTTCTTTTTCGATCACAATCAGTGAAGTGCAGGGGTTACTCCTGGTTCTGCACTCAGGAATTAATCCTGTTGATGCTTGGAGTACCACATGGGATGCCAGAGATTGAACTCGGGGGCTCGTGTACAAGGCAAATGCCCTACCCCGCTGTACTTTTGCTCCGGCCCCGATTGGTGAAAAATTAGGTAAACTAAATTCAATTTGTCCTCTGCTATGTTAAGAAGCATTTGACAGAAATTATGAAATGGTTCTTTTACTAATTATTCTAATAGACATAGACATGGAGACCAGAGACTTCTCTAGTCTTATTCATTCAAACTTGAGAGGTTTAGCTTCTACAATCACTGGACTCAAAATTAGAATTTATCATCTAAAATTTTAAAAGATTGGGAAATTAAGGTTCAGATCGTGATTATAGCTAATGAGAAAAAAATTCTAAACAAATATAGTATGTGTTTTCTATCATTGGCATCATAAATGACCACTTATTTGGTGGCTTACTATAATATGACTTTCATAGCAACATTTAGAATGATATCCAACATATGAAAACAACCAAGTTCCAACTATGGATGAGTGGGTCAAGGAAGTTTCAGTGTATATACAAATGGAATGCTGTACAGCTGTAAAGAGAGATAAAGTCATGCAATATGGTATGACATGGATGGAACTAGAGGGTATCAGCTGAGAAAGTCAGAAGAAAAGAGATAGACACAGAATGGTCTTTCTTATGTAAGGGATTTGAAAACACATAGTAAGGTAGCAACAAAGGGTCAAATATAACAGAACTGGGAATTTTCTCCACAGAACTCTTTGTGGCATCTGGTTAGGGATTGAAGGGGAGGGGCCTTGGAATTTGGTAGAGGGGAGTGGGTATGCTGGTATGTGTGTGATGTTCAAATGATGCATGAATGAAATGTTCAATTACAGTAATTCGAACCACAGTACTTCAATAAAGATTTAAAAAATACAATTTCAATTTTAAAATTCTGTAAATCAAGTATTACAAGGAGGAGTCACTCAGGCTAAAACCAAGGGGTCAGCAAGATTGTGCCAACATTTCCAAAGTGGATCTCGAGGTACAACTATTTCCTTGACTTTTCTGGCTTCTAAAACCCATTTAGATTTCTTAGTAACCAGCTTCCAATGTGTTCAAACCAGCAAATAAAAGGTCGAGTTATTTTTATGTTTCAATTCACTGGCCCTCTTTCCAACACCCTTTTCTGTTTCTCACTGGTGCTGTGAAAAAGTTTTAGCTTTTAGGAACTCATATGATGTGTCGGGTCCACTGATGTTATTACTGAACGATTTTCCATCTCAAAGTATTTAACTTTAGTGACCTCTGCAAAGTCTCTTTGGACATCAAGGTAACATAGTTACAGGTTCTGGAAAGAGGACAAGAACTTATTGGGGAAGTCTAATCCGTTACCTAGAAGAAACAGGAATGTATTATGGACAGAATTGATGAATTTAAGCATAACTTTATCATTTATTTCAATGAAACTTTAAATCTTAAGTATGAAAACAACACTTCTTACTCTCTCAATGATAACAGCTTCATAGAAAAATCTGATTATGTCTGTTCTCTTAACTATCAGGAACTACTATAGTTTTTGCACTAACAACTATGTCTTATGTATATGCCATTGTTATGGAGAAGCAGCAAGAATCATTTTAAATTTTCCTTTGTGGGGTTAGCACTGTGGTGTATGCAGCATAGTGAATCAAAATCCTATTTACTATTGCACTTTATTTTTGGAGGGGGCTGGAGGTGGCAGGACAGCAATGCTCGGGGCTTACTCCTGACTCTGTACTCATGCTTTACCCCTGGTGGTGTTCTGAGGACTATACGGGGGGTTCGGGATGGAACCAAGGTTGGCCACATGCAAGGCGAGTGCCGTATATACTGTACTATTTCTCCAGCCGCAGAAATGTATTTTGTTCTCAAACTGAAAATTGAACCCTTGATTGAATTACCTATGCTTATATACTTTAAGATGTGAATAATTATGAATGAATGAAGGAACTGAATGATCACATCACTTGACAAATAATTTTTAAGCTTTCATGTCCCAGACTCTGTTTTAGGCAGACAGTAAATAGACACATATACCTCTGCCTTTGTGGGGTATATGTCACAGAGGCACAGAAATAAACTAGGAAAATTAAAACAGTAACACATCTAGTATGCAAGAAAGTGGTAAGTTCTAGGCGATGACAACAAAAAGCGACAGGGTGAGGGGGCATTGGGTTTGGGGTAAGTATAAAAACTTAGAGGAGTCAGATATTTTAAATAAGAAAAGTAAACTTTGGATGGAGACTTGAAAGACAAAAGAAGTAGCACATGTGGACATGTGGAAGGAAATTGTTCTAGGTAGAGGACATGCCCAGGAAGGGCATTACACAGAAATAGTCCAGGTATTCTCTAAAACTTGGAAATCAGTGTATCTGAAGTGAAGTAAGAAAATGACAGATAATAGGAGACACCATCATAGCAATATCTTTTTTTGTGAGTCAGATAGATGAAGGTTTTCTTGTGATTGTTAAGAGTTTGGTTGTTGCCCCAAACAAAATGGAAAATCAGTTGATCTTCCAGGACAGAAGAAAGCTAAAATTTGATTTCCTGGTTCAGGTTCATTCTGGCTGTGTGGAAAAAGTCTGTGGGAGACAATGGAAGAATCGCAGAGTACAATTAAGTAGCTGTTGCAATAGTACATGTAATAAAAGGCAATAGTTTGGACTGGCATGGTAATGACGGTGAGAAATTTTCAGTCTCTGAATATTTTGGAGATGGAACCAGTAGGATTTCTTGACAGAAGTAAGGCTTTGTACTAGACAGAAACATCAGCCTGCCTTTTAGAAATAAAGAGAAATTTTGACTTGAAGTCATGAGATAGTAAACACTCACAGTGTTCAGTTTAAGAAGCAATATGTTTACGATGTTAAAATGTGAGTTTTGATCTAGGCCTATATTTGGTACTGAGATACAAATTTCGGAATCACAGGCAAATAGAAGATGTCTAATGTTATCAGAGTTGGAATAAGTTACCAAGAAAATGAAACTAGAGAGTAAAGACCAAGAACCGTATTTTGAAGTTTGGGTAAATAAGGAAAGATTAAATACTAACATCAAGATAACAATGAAGTAATATCAGAGTAAAATTAATAGAATATTATGTTAAATATTAAACTAAGAGAATTTAGTCTGAAGAGATCACTTAAGGGGTTGAAGCACATGCTTTGCATGCTAGAGGCCTGGATTCAACTTACACTGCATGGTTTCTTGAGCGCTGCCAGGAGTGACCTTCAAAGCAAGGTGCTGGAGGTAACTCGAGCATCAATGGATTGTGACTTTAGACCCTCCTCCCACCCTTGGAAATTTTCCCCCAAATCACTTGTTTCACTAGTCATCCTGTTCATCAATTTGCTCAAGCGGGCACCAGTAACGCCTCCATTCATCCCTGTTGTGTGCTAGTGTAGCCCAATGGCATCTGCTCGCTCCAGGAACATGAAGAGCATCAAACTGATCCTTCAGGGCCTTGACGAAGTCTGACCATCTCAGAGGTGGGCGGCTAGGTGTTCTTTAGACGTCCTGTGGAATCCAGTGGTAACAGCTCTAGTCCAGCAGTCATCTCCAGGTCTCATTACATGTTGGCCCGTCTGAATTTTGACACCTTGGCAAACAAGACGGCGTCCTTGATTCTAGATTGTCGACGGAGGTTGGAACTCTAGTTTCCTTCTCTCACTTCTCTCATTCATATTCCCAAAATAAATTGGTAAATCAGCTCACACAAAAATTCTGAAGGGATCAATGGATAAGCAATGTAGAAATGATTGGGAATTGGAATAAGAGCAGTTTCAGAGAAGGGTTAAGTGGCCTCAGAAGAATGGACAGAGTCAAATTGTAAACCATGGTAATTGGCAACGTTCTTATGGAATTTGATACCAAGGGGAATGGTGAACAGTGATTGCAATGGGGTAAAAATGAGTTTTTTGAACAGGGAAAATAACACCATGACTGTGGGTGAATGACAAGAATCCGATTTAGAGGGGAAATAGATAATTTTGAAGAGAGGGGAGAGAATTACTAAAGTGGTGTGTTTCTGATGGTGAGAGGGATAGCAAATAGTGATGAGTGAGAAATTGACTTCAATTAGGGGTGTGAAGAACACAACTGAAGCAGTACTGTGCACGAGAAAAAGAATAGAGCTATATATGTAACTGACTATTTCCTAGAAGTCTCAGTTTAAAAATTAAAAATAAATATAAAAATTAATGGTTATATTGATCTTAATCAATATACTGAAATATTTTAGTACGGAATAAAATAGATTATCAATGAGAAAATTAAATTGTTTCTGCATTAAATATTTAAAATTCTGCATTTTGTATCTAGAGACTATCTCAAGTTGGTCACTTAATTTTTATCAGTAATATTTAATTAGGGCTTTTTCCCCCTCTAAAGAAACCCGTGGTCTCTTTTGAACATGTAACACTCTTTCTCTCCCCTCACATCTATCTATTTTTTTTTTTAAATAAAACTATTTTGTTTTTACTAAGAAAGGAACTACTTGATTGGTATTTTTTAATGTACTTTTTCAAAAAGTAGAGTTACATGTGTAGATATTTCAAATGTATTTAAACTGTCAATGACTGAAATGAATATTGAATATTAAGTGTATACGAAGGAAGATGAAGCATTCATTTTTTTTTTTCTTAAACTAGCCTCATTCAGCTACTTAGTGGCCACCAAGGAGATAATATGAGGAGATAATATGAGACAGCTGGCAGTCTGCAAATAGGCAACGGGCACAGATGTTGGTAGGTGGATAGATATTGTGGGAACAAGTCTTAGCAATTTTCTTTCGGGAGTCTCACTTGGTAGAGTATAGTTTCCTTCAGGTTAGCAAGAATGCACTAGTCTTACAGCTCACCGGGGCCTAGGATCTAATGTGTTGCAAGCTTTAAGGAAATCATACTGGAGAGAAACAACTGCAGAAACCTCTCTCTCACACCTAGGCCTAAGGGGAAAGATAAGGGAACGGTGGTATCCGGAGCAGCTGCTTACCTGCAGTTGTAGATTTGGAAGATGACCGGCTCAGCAAAACCAGTGCAGAGCAAACTAAGACCAGGAAGGAACTATCATAACTTCTGTCCTCTGCCCCGAGATACCCTTCCAAATATTCCCCTTCTCGGAAACCGGACGGACTTCCTAGCCATTTATACTGGTCAATATCCAGAGGAGGAAGAGCAGAGGAAAGTGAGGTGAGGGACTTAAAAGAGGGAACAAATGTGCCCACACTGGCAATTTGGAGGAGAGCACATAAATTTGAGCAGCGAGAAGTTGTGAAGTAACTATCTGGGAAAATGGGAGAGTAATAGCCGAAAACAAAGACCTATCAATATCTTTCTCCTTTCTTTTCGACAAATATGTAGTAAATACTTATTGGATAAAACATGCACCTTGGCTTGTTCTAAGCTCTGAGAACAGAGGGACTGAACAAAGGGATTTTTTCCTACCAGTGGAATAAACGAATGGTAATAAACAAGTGAACCAATGAAAGACAATCTTGAAGAGTGACAGGTTTCATTTAGATACATCTAGCATAAATATGGGATTAAAGCTACCTTATCCAAGGATGTTTCGGAAGGGCTTTTTAAGGGAGATATATCTGGATTTGTCTCTAAACAGTGTGAAGCAGGCACCAATATGAAGATTGTTGAAGAGTATTCTTGACACATTCAGGACAAAGGGCCTTAAACAGGAAGACTTTGATGTCATGGGAGGAAGGAGTAAGAATAGCGTAGCTGGAAGTACTGATTTAGAAGGGCCACACAAGATGAGACTCTAAAGGTAAGATGGCATGGGGAGGTCTTTATTTTTTTTTCCCCATGTGAAGCTTGAGCCGATTTCTGTCTGAGAAGTAATATGATGTGATTCACTTCTCAGAAGATTACTCTGGCAGCTGTATGAAAGATGGACCAAAAAGGGCAAAATTGGAAGCAAAAAGAGCAGGAGGAGAGGCTATTTCAGAAAGAGAGATTAGAGCGGCCTGGATAAGGGTGGAAACAGCTGAGATGCTGGATATTGTTAGGTTTGAAATTATATTTTTGAGTAGAGTTGATAGACTTTTGGGGTTTGCTTTGATTCCTCCTCTCTCCAACTTTCCTTTTCTTTTACTGAACACTGATTACCAGGGTACTAGGGAGTCTCGGCTATTTCTGATAGGTTTTCTGCCCTTTAGAACAATAAGGCCCTGGAGGTAAAGTGAGTGGGTAGATTCGAGTGAGAACACAAGAGCAGACCTGGAAAAGAGAATGTGTGCTTTATGCTAGATGTGCTGTAGTATACACGCCATTAATGTGCCAGTGGTAATTCCGCTGGGGTTGACATCTAGGAGGGAGGGATCTGGAAACTGTTCATAGAAAAGGTAATGCTTGAGCTGAATTTTGAAAGATGAGTAGGTGTTTGTTTGCTCGGCAAACAAAGATGGAAAGAGCACTCCTGGCAAGAAGAAGCAGCGCATGCAAAGGCGAGGCAGCGTGAAATACCCTGGCATTTTGAGGAACTGCAAGTCATGCAGTTTTGTATGGTTTAAGGTTGAGCGGAGTGGGTGGATGAGTGGGTAGAAGGAAATGAGAGGCTAGATGAGAAATGTAGCTGAAAGGTAGGCTGGGGTTTGGACACTGAATGTCTTGTAAGCTCTGGTCAGGTGTGTGAGCGTTGTCTTTGGGCAAATGGGACTCTTTAGAAGGTTATATAAATAAAGGTCTCTTCATCAGGTTTTGTTTTTTTTTTATAAATGCCATAATATTAGCAGTATGGAGAATGGATTTAAGAAGAAGGCAAGGCTGGAGATAGAGGTGATCTTTTAAGCTTGTGATGGTATATTTCAAGGAAATAGTCATGAAATTTATAAACATTTATGATGAACAGAATGTGGATTCATTCTATCAAATATTTATATTTTTCAATTAAAAATGCAAGGTATTTTTGTGTTCCTGTGGCTTTTTTGTGTGTGGATAGTACAAAATGTCTTGAATAATGTGTAGAAAGTTCATGAAGCTCCAGAATCCCACTTGGGGGTCTGCCCCTCCCTTTGACAGGATGTGAACTTGTGACTTAGAACAACAGATAGTTCTTTCTCCTTTAGTGATGGTAACTTAGGTTCAGTAAAGATAATATCTATGATGATACTACCATGACTTTAGTTCTCAGTGAGTCAAATGTGCTTAGAGGTTGCATCACAAAGCTCCTTGTGACTGGCTGAGCTTAGGTGTGAGTCATATGAACACCCCATGAGGCATGTGTATTGTCTAATGATGCCATCACTGAAATCAGGAGAGAAAATCGACTCAAGGTCAGGGTGTCCTTTGGAAGGCTAGCAGCATAATAATGTTACTGCAACTGCACTCTCACACTTGTATAGAATTTCTCAGTTTGCAAGTCACCTCTAAAAAATATTCAGTAAACCCCATATTAACTAAAGCATTCACAAAGTAGTTATTTTCTCTCATCATCTGTGTTCCAATGACACCAGGTTATTTACACGTTGGTGAGTACCAAGTGACAGGACAAGATCACTGCAAATAACTACTTGGTTTTAAACACAGTCAATTTGTGAGCATAGAAACCACAATGTTTAAAATTTGTATATACTGAATAAGGCATTGGTGGAAAGTGGGATACAGTAGAATATATAAATACCTCCTTTGTTCTGTGTTTACTAGAGATGATTTTGGGAAAGGTAGGAAGAAAATGCTGGTGGAATTCTGTGTGGCACAATTCTAAACCACAAGATTTAGCTCTAGATAACTAAGAAGGAACTAAAACTGGAAAAGTTGCCAGTGGATGTTAGAATTTGATTAGCTCATTTGACAGAAAGAATGTACCTTGGGTCTAGTAGGTATCTGAAGCAGACATAGTGGAGATATTCATTAAAGGAGATCAGTGTTACTGTCCATAGAATGAAAGGGAGTGCTAGACAGAAGTTCTATAGTACTGTCTTCTGTTCTTCTACACAAAGATTTTACACCTCACCTAAGACTTCAGACATATTTTTCTCCAAAAAGAAATAATTCCTCCTTTTCATGGTAGGTCCTCTTTCAATAGGACACAAATACTGCCGGGCCATATTGAGACAGATAAATAGGCATGTCTGCAAAGATATCTTTTACTTTGCATTCATACATGTAGAGATAGGTAAGTCTGAAAACCTGCATGCCAATTTTTAATACATCAGACTTTTTCTTGATCTCACTTGGGTTTCATTTGAGTTAGGATTCTTCTTTTTAAGAGTTTCCCATTTTCTCTCTAAGCACCGTTGCCAGAGAGTTACAATATTCAGATGCTTCAGTGAAGGATTTTAGTTTCCATTTGCATTCTCTGGTCAATTCTGTGATGGGTGCCTGCTTTGCTGTGATTAGTATGGAAAGGAAGCAGCTGTGGGGAGAGAAGCGCTGGCAACGAGAATTTTTCTTTTTCGTTTTTTTCTTATTTTTGCTGTCGAGTGGAATTTGTCTAAATAACAGGTGTCTATCATCATGAGTGTGAGCACATGTTATTTTTATCACTCTGAGGGCCAGATCCAACTCATCTGAACTCAGAGAGTCAGCTGGACTCAGAATCTCTGAGCATACTTTCACTCCTACGATTCTGGGTTCTACCCTTCAATTCCTTCCATATATAAAAATTCTACTCCTGAAGCTTGTCAACCAAACTTTGCCACAAACTTCATGAATATAAGCAAACCATCGGTTTTGCCAAAATGTACCCAGGGTACATTCTTTTGCCATATGTTGCCATAATATGGCAACTTTTTTTTTGCCATCAAGATGCCTTTGATATGAAAACAGACTATTGGCATCTAACACCTACAATTAGAAGTAGCAGAGAGGAGGTAGATTCAGCCATGCTGAAAATTACACATCCTCTGACTCTTCTTCCACACAACTCTGAAAGCGTTTGATGCTGGAGTCAAGCACATATTCCCATTCCAAAGGTAAGCTTGGAGCGTTGTTGTGCTAATGGCAACCCAATATTAACAACAGGCAAGATACTTAAATCCTCTTATTATTGTGATATAAGGTAACTTATGAAAAGCCTGGGTAATTAAATGCCCCCCAAGCAACAGAGATGTGCTCCAAACGCAGCTCTGCTCTGTGCAGTCTGAGTTCAGATGGCACAGCAAATTGCATTATTTCCAATCATTTAGATCATCAGAACCCACTCGCTGTGAGTACACAGCCCTTTAATTTAGCAGTGCAGCTTCTCTACCTAAAACAGCATGAGTCAGGCGAAGTATGACTCTAAGAAAAACACAAAGTGCCAATTGCTGCAGTCCCTTTAGTGTGTTTTGCTGAGCCACTGGATAAAAAGGGAAAAAGAATGCGTCAACTCTGTGCCACTGAGTAACTAGAGAGATGGGTTTTAAATGTGATAAATTAATGAGTCTCAACTGATTGAAGAGAAAATGGATTGATGTCTGTTTAAATAATCTCGTATGAGAGGCAAAAGTCTGGCTGCTTATTCCAGGAGAATTTGTTTTTTTTTCATTTAGATTTTAAATTGCTTTCTACCAGTGACATCTTTTCTTTCGTGTGTGGAACACATTTTATTCTAAGTAGTAGTGCTGTGTTGAGAGCAGGCATTTGCTAAATTTTTTAATTGACTTAAAAGTGTTATTTAGAAACCAGTATTGTAGTTAACCATACATCTTCTATTTAAGAAGTTACTTAGAGCAAGCACTTTTTTTTTTATCATATGAAAGTAGTAAGAAAGTGCTTTTCTTTCGTAGAAAATAAAGGCTCTTAGTAGATATTTTTGAGTAGAAATTTATTGTATTAAGAAAAAAGAATATCTAGTTGTTTACAAAAAGGAATGGTTTAACAAATGACTTTAATATGCATTTATTTTTATTTCTTCTATTTAATTTTATTGCAGAATTACAAAAGAATTTTACTTTGGGAGAAATAAGGAAAAGAAACTTTCGCCAAGAAGACATACAGATGGCCAATAAGTGCATGAAAAAAAGTGCTATGTAATTACTTATCATCAGGGACATTCAAATGAAAACAACAATGGCACATTATTTCACACCAGTGAGACTGGCGCACATCAAACAACAAGAAAGTGTTGATAGAGATGTGGGAAGAGGAACACTCAACCACTGCTGATGGGAGTGACAACTTGTTCAAGCATTTTTGAGAGCAATATAGATATTCCTCAAAAAACTAAGCATTAAGTTTTCATATGACCCAGCAATTCCACTTCTTGGCATCTAACCCAAGGATCCCAAAACTATTGCAAAGAGACATTTGCACCCTTATGTTCATTGCTCACAGCATCCAAACTTGGGAAATAGCCGAGTCCAAGAGCAGACAAATGGATAATGGCAATATGGTATATCACTGTATCACTATGTTCACTGATCCCATTGTTATCAATTTACTTGAGCGGGTGCCAGTAACGTCTCTATTTGTCCCAGCCCTGAGATTTTAGCAGCCTCTCCTTACTCATCTTTCATAATGTCGCCATATTGGAGGCTCTTTCAGGGTCAGGGGAATTAGAACCATTATTGTTACTGGTTTTGGCATGTCGAATATACCACGGGTAGCGTGCCAAACTCTGCCGTGCAGGCAGGATCCTTTCAGTATCTTACCGGACTTTCTGAGAGGTACATACATACATACATATATATCTATATCTATATCTCATATGTATATATATATTTCCCTCTATGATTTGTTGCCTACTCTCTGAACCTCATCAAATATGGTGTGGTAATTATAGAAAATGGATAGGGAGTATCTTATGATATGTCCAGGAATATGTTTACTCATATGTGAGGCTTGGCCCGAGCATGTGGAAAGTGGCATGGAAATTGGCGGTGGTTGGTTACTGGAGGTCTGCTGCTGGGGCTGGGTCCCTTGGGGCAGGGAGTTCTCTTAGCCGCCCCCCTCTGGGGCACCCTGAGTGAAAACAGCCTGGCTCAGAGTCTGGGGGCATGGTTACGGGGACTCATTTTATACTCTCTTCCAGGAGAGGCAGCCCTGAGTTCTGGAAGAGATTACCTCCTCATCGGAAATATGGTATATATCCACACCAAGTACTACATGACTTAAAGAAGAGATGAAATTATGTTGTTTGCCATTATATAGATGGAGCTGATCTTGCCTAGTGAAGTTAGCCAGAAAGCAAGGAAAAGTTAGAGAATAATCTCTCTCATATATACTATATGAAGTTTAATGAGGACATAACAAATGGTCAACAGAACCTAAGAGCTGGTCTATACAGTTGAGTTTACCATGGTGGGAATATGGTTTGTGAAGAGGGGTAGGCTAAGTGGTGGATACCAGAGAAATAGTGGAGGAAATTGGACAATCTGGCCATCTGTGGATGGCCATCAGTGTGAAGCTGAATTGTTGTATGAATGAAATCCTAACCTGAACAGTATTGCTAATCATGGTGACTAAAAATAAAAATTCTACTCGAAAGGTGAGTTAAACTTGATTCCAATCTGTCTCTCCTTTCTGCCCCCAATACAAACTACATTTTATTTGGTCTACTAACAAAATAGAGAACTATTTTTCTTTGTTCCTTATATTCATTACTACTTACACTAGTCCAAGCCACCTAGATAATTTGAGATTTATTAAAACACCTTCCAACTCTTACCCTTTCTGCATTCCTGTTTCTCTACAATCTATCTAAATCTATCAGTAGCACAGGAACTGTCACTGTCACTGTCACTGTCATCCCATTGCTCATTGATTTGCTTGAGTGGACTCCATAACGTCTCCATTGTGAGACTCATTGTTACTGTTTTTGGCATATCGAATACACCACTGGTAGCTTGCCAGGTTCTGCCGTGCAGGTGAGATACTCTCGGTAGCTTGCCGGGCTCTCATCTTTTTAAATAAAAGAAAACTGGAATAGGCCCACTTTTAAGCAAGACATACTGAGGTCAGTATGCAGAAAAAAAGATGCTTTCTCATTTCTTCTTATTAGAGAAATATAAATCACAATAGCAATGAGATGAGTCCTCATGCCTGTGACAGTGGCTCTTACCTAAACAACAAAGAATAACAAGTGCTAGAGAGGATGTGGAGAGAAGAGAATTCTTATACAATGCTTGAGAATGGTTACTGGGGCAACCATTGAGTAGAGCAATACGGAGGTTCTTCAAAAATTAAACATAGAGAGGTGGAGAGATAGTTCAGCAAGTCGAGCACTTTCCTTGAAGGTGATCAACCTGGGATTCACGCCTGGCATCTGATGTGGTGTAGCCACCCAGGGAATGATCACTGAGCACAGAGCCAGGAATAAGCCCTGAGCACTGGCAGATGTTGTCTCAAAACCAAAAATAAAAGAAATGAAATTAAAAAATGGAAAGTCTATAGATCTCAGGTATCTCATTTCTGAATATTTTACTAAATTAATAAAAAATGCAAAACAAAAACTTTTTATGCACCTCTGTATTTATTAGGCATTGTTTAAAATTGCCACTAGCTGAAAACAACCTCAGTTTTCATTGATTAAAAAAATTGGATAAAAGAATTTGGTTTATATGTACAATGAAAAACTTCTACGCTGCGAGGAGATGGAATGCAATCCTACCATTTGCCATGATAAAATAGAGTAAGATATACTAATTTAAAAAAGTTAGAAAGAGAAAGATGTCATTTCAATCATTCATGATAAGTAGAGAAACCAAATTAATGAATGAAGTAAATAAAACATAAATAGCTATAAAAATTTGACTAGAAAATTATTATAATCCAAATTTGTGGATTCCTAGAAAGGAGTAAATGACATGGGTAAACTAGAACAAAAGGGGCAATTATACATAGGACAGAAATGCATTTTTGTGGTATTCTTAATGCTTTTATACTGATTCATTGTTATACACAAGTGAAACTTAAATAATAATGCACCGTTTCTTCGAAAATGGTTCTTCTGCTTGACATTGCCCAATTCTGTCTGCTTTAACTCTGGATCAAAACTGGATCAACACTGAGTGTTTCTTTGTTTTTTTTTAATCTAGCATCGTTTGATTTGTACCTTTCTCCCCAGTTTGCCTTTCCTCTTTCTCTCTAATTTGCCATTATGTGTTATCAGTTTTCACTTTATTATTCAAGTTGTCTAAGTTGAGGATCTTAGAATTTAAGACTTGTGCATAGAAGTCTTCTTTGTAACTTTGCACGTATGGTTAGACTATTGGCAAAAATCAGGCCTTTGCTCCATTATCTCTTCAAAGTTGCCTGAAGTGTTATCACTTCATCTACTTGCTTTCTGTCACTTCCTTTATAGTGTCTATTTTAATTTGATATTTATCTATTTTGCTCCCTTTTGGCACAATTTAACTACTGTGAAAGCAAATCTTTAGTTTACTCTGTCAATATCAGCACAAAGAAAATTAAAAAATGTGAATGAATGAATAACCATACATATTTAAAGACAAGTTTTGACTCTACAAAGTAAGAGAACATAGTGAGTACAATTTAATGGTTATTTGCTTTAAATGAATCCCCATAAAGATCATAGATTTCATGGCGCTCAGAATGCAGAATATATGGGATGTGAAACTATATTGCTTGTATACCTAAAACCTATACAATGTGATAAACAAATATTAACTCAGTACTTTCTAAAAAAAAAGAGAAAAGATGTTTGAATAATTTCCAATATTCCAGGAATCATATTATTGTTATAGCTTCTAAGACATAGTTCTGAGTTCTTTTCATATTTTGAGATGTATGAAAAGATTTGATTTTGAGTTTCCATATATGTCTTAACTTGCAATGTAGAAAAAAATGAGCGAGACCACATTTCAATTAATAAATCCATAAGCAAAAAATTTATTCACTTTACATAAGGTTATTAGGCAATTGATACAGTACCTGCAGCTTGTAATCCCAATTTATATGAGTAAATTTAAGTTCAAAGAACTGCTCATAAATATATTGAAATTCAGCAGGAAATACTGCAAAAGAATATGTTTTGAAGTGAGATGAAGTGTGTGTGTGTGCGTGTGTGCGTTTTATCCATTTAATTGCTTAAAGCTATTCTAAAATATTATGGTAGATAATTTGGTTTGGGTTAAATTATTTTTTGTAAAAAAGGAAACTATAAAGCCTTCCACAATAAATCCACCCATCCAAATTCACTTCTATATTATATGCCTTGCTACCTGAAATTACACTCCCACAGAATCATTACACTGGGTTTAAATCACATGGCCTCAAATTTTTCTCTGAAGCCACAGGAGCTTTTCTATGTCAGTGTAGTCCATCAGGGGTAAAAATTTGGCCTTCAAATTTGAAGATGGTAGTCAAAGAGTAAATAAGACGGTGGGAATGTTGACCAGGGCCTGGAAGATGGGCAGGGAATTTTCCTGAGTGTTAACAGCTGGGAGGGTGGGCATCACTGGGATAAGCTGTGGGTATGGAAAAGATTGGTTGGCAGCTGCTGAAGCCAAATTCACTTACTTGCAATTGTGCCTTAGGCAGGCCCTGTCATCATGTTCATTTTGGTGCTGAGCCCAGATCTGTAGGTACTGATTAATGCTGAGTACCTTATGGTTCTTACATTTTGTGATCCTACTCATGTATCTCACTATTGTTTTTCCCTCCGTAGCTATAATCCAACGCTAGTGACCAGTGTCACCTTATCTCTTACAATTCCCAATCTTTTTTCTCTGTACTCATACATCTGGTTTTATCCTCTTATGTAACTGGGTAGATCTTTTATCTGGGTACCGGGTTTTTTGTCCTCATATTTTTTTTAAATAAAAAGAGCTAAATAAATGATTCTGTCAGTATAAACTCTGCTTATAATAAATTGAACTGCCAACCTGAATGAAACATACATCTATATGAGAGCTTAAAGATGAGAGTTTGAAAGTTGGAAGTAATATATTCAGCCAGCTTTTGAGTGCTTTGGATTGTCATCAGGAACAAAAGAGATCACAGAAGAAAAACAATGGATGCAGGAATAAATAGTGAGCAGCAGCTGATAAAGCCTGTGAGGTATACGATAAGAAAAACCTAAGCAGGTGGCAAGTGAAAGGGGGTAAGAGACCCTTCTCACCTTCCTGTCTCCCATTCTGTAACACAAACCAAAAAAAGCAGAGCAAAACAAAACAAAAACCCAGAACCCAATCCAAACCGTACCAAGACATGCCCCCCCATGAAGATTATAATTATAGGGGGAGATCAAAAGAAAAAAGTAAAACCTGACAATAAAAAGAGGAAACTTGATAAGCAAAATTAAACTTCCGCTGGACTCGTTATTTCCATTCTGTTAATTTTACTTATTTATTTCTACTCAACTGATCTTTCTAAATCACAACTATGATTATCTTTTACGTGCTTAAAATGTGTGCACGGACACACACAAAGACCCAGAAGCAGCAACATTCCTCTGTATAATCTCCCAGTTTCTAACAAAGTTTAGTTGCTCTTTCTAGATTATTACCAGATTGCAAAGCTCCATAGTACAGATATTCTTTAATATTCATCATTGTACTATCAGTGCTAAGAGTCTGGCACCCAGTACAATAAGTATGCTCAACCTTTTATAATTTCTGCACTTTTTTACTGAACAACCTGTTGGGAATATTTTCCCTCAACCTATCTGTGAATACCTAATCCTAACAATATTTTGAGGCCCATTTTTATCTTTTTATATTATTTCAATTCAACTGATTATTTTTTTCACTAATCATTTTTATGTTACCTAAGATATTTGTAATTTCCAATTTTATTATTTTATGTTACAGTTAACTGTATTATTGTCTTTCATCCTAGGTAGTTTGTTACTTATTATTATTTTTGCATCCAATATACTTCTTTCAACAGACACATGTGCTCATGTGCTTTGTATTTCTTTTAATGAGCCAACAAACTGACCAAGAAAGAGTGAGGGAAGGAATTGAATTTTAATCAATGGTTGTGTTCTGAGCTCACCCACTTGTTGTATTTATTTGCCACCTAGTATTCTGTGCTTTTAATAAGATAAATATGTTTTTGAGATCTTTGTTATTTATTTGCACAAAATTTAGGATGATTGTCATATCTTTCCAAATAAAAGACGGTATGAGTCATTGCTTTGCCGTCTCCTGGCATAAAAATATTTTTATATTAAAGATAAACTAATGTAAAACCGTCACTCTTGAATTGAGCCAAACAGATGACTAAAACAGGACCCTGAAGATATGCTACTTAGCTAAAGCCATATGAATATGTTTCTTAACACTGTAAATCTTTGTGAACACTGTGCAATATTGTAAATAGAATTAGAATCTCTGACATAGAGTAGAGGAGAACCGATAACAATGTCACAAAATAACATGCTAATGCCATGCAGAGACTGAGCGTGGCTCTGGAACACTGAGAGAATTGTTTTTGAAAGATACCCAGGATCAATTTCTGCTGCCACCATCTTGTCAAGACAAGACTATTGTCCTCCTCCTCAGGGTGTGTTTTTATTTTCCTTCACACTGGTATTCTCTATACCACTGTTTCCCAATGTTTCCCAGTCTGTGAAACATCTGTGACCTTGCCAGAACTAGTAAAGTGATGACGGGATTTGGATAAAGGAAAATGAGGGGAAGGCGAGGTGACAACTAGCAGCTGCAAAGTTTTGCAAGAACACACACATATATTCACATACCTCTGGCAACTTCCCTCTCACCATGGTTATCACCACTTCACTTTTACAGATTGCACTCTACGTCTTCTTGGATTAAAGAAAGGAAGGAGGAATAGTGAGACAGCCTGAAAGTTAATAAAAATCATATCCTAATATATTTCTTGGAGAGAGGACCTAATACCAGTCACATTAAAAAAAAAACAGCTAATACTTTTTTTCCCCATTCATTAGAGTATCTTTTAATGTATCTCACACTTCTTCAGCCACAGAAAACCTTTTGATTTTGTTTCTGCTTCATTTTTAATCTTTGTTTTATTGTCTTTGCCAATGGAGTTGAAACATTGAAGATACCTCTGAGATCTATATCCTAGAGAACTTTGCCTATGTTTTCCTCAATGTGTTTTATGGATTCATATCTAATCTTTGAGCTATTTAGTACACTCTGTATTAACTTTTGTATAATGTGTGGGATGCAGGTCCAGCTTCACTTATTTTTGCATGTGGCTAACCGGTCTTGACAGCACTGTTGGCTTAAAAGGCTTTCCTTGTTCCATGTCATGCACCCAGCTTCTTGGGTTAACTGTTACAGGTTAACTGTCCATCGGGCTGAGGGTATAAACTCAGGGCTCTCAAATTTATTCTCAGTGTCTGTCCTTAGTCCATACCCACACTGTTTTGATCACTATATTTTTATATTATAATTAAAAATATTCAGGAAATGCAATACCTCTCAATTTTTTCTAACTTTTGTTTGGTGATCCTATCCATGATTCCATAATGTAATTCAAATACATTTTATTAGTTTTTGGACCTTGAAACATGCTCCTATAAATAATGAGCTAAAATTTGGATAACAATGTACTGAATGAGATATGATATTTATACACCATGAATCAGGTGATATTTAAGATATATAAATCCCAAAGTTCAATAAGCAAGAAGCCAATAAACTTGACAAAAATGGAGAGAAGAGATGAATAGACACATTCCATAAAGAATACATAGAGTCTGCTGGTAGATGCATGAAATAATTTTTTTCATTGCTTGCTATCAGGGAAATGCAAATCGGAACAATAATGAAATATCATCTCACATCAGTGAGAAGGACATGTATGTAAAAGGTTGTAAAACAAAACAGTATTGGCAAGAATGTGTTGAAAAGGAACCATCTTTCATTGTTTGTGGAAATGTTGTCCAGCCTTTGTGGAAAACTGTATGGAGTCTTGTTGAAGAACTAAATAGAGCTATCTTATGACCTTTTGATTTCACCATTTGATGTCTTATCGCAAGAACACAGAAACATTAACTTGAACAGATGTATTCACACCTATGTTTTCTGCAACTCGAAGTACAATAGCTATAATATAAAACCAGCTCAAGTGTATCAGGTGAATGACTAAAGAACTTCTAGTATATACATATATAAACAATGAAATACTATGAAGCTCTGGAAAATAATGAGATTTTGCAGTTTGCAGCACCTTAGACGCAACACGCAAAATGCTAAGTAATAGAAGTTATTGGGAGAAAAAGAAGTATTGGATGATCTCACTCATCTCTGGCATGTAGGGAAACAAAGTATGGGAATGGGCAGTATTTAATAAAAGCAAACACTTGTCCCTTGAATGCAAAGTTGAGATTATCGAGCAGTGGGGGAGGGGCAGGAAGGATGGATTAGGGGTGACACAGAGATAGTGCTGGAGGGTCTTGGGCAGTTTTGGTAATCGTGAAAATGCGGTAAGGTTTTCAAGATAAAAACATTAAATTTAACATCGTTGTATCTATTTTTCTTGACAATATTAAAAACTAAATAAATACATGATCCCATACCTTAAACAATCTATAATGACTGAATGTTTGCTATTATTAGGAAGCTTGAATAATTCAACTTCTAAGATGTTTAAGTAAAATGCTTGAAAAAGAAGTCAGATGAAGAATATTTTTTCTCAAAAGAAAAAAAAAGCCAATGAAAAAAAGGTGGAATAATAAAAGAATTCTCAAACCGGATAATTTTCTTGTTAAAATTCTGATGTGGGGAAGTACTTGCTAAAATATCAACCCATCAATTTTCTTAATTTATTGCAAATCAAAGTTTTGAAAGTATTGAATGGAATAATGATTAACACTTGAGTTACCTAGAAAGGCAAAATGGCATGGATTTAAATTTTTTAAAAAATGTCTCTGCTCTAGAGGTTATACCCAGCCATTCCCCTGAGATACTCAAGGACCACTAGAACCACAGCTGGAATAGGCCCGTGGTGCTTGTTACTGAACTCAGGGCCTGGGACATGCAAGGTTTGTGCTCCACTCCTTGAGCCAGCTCCCTAAACTGAATTTAATGTTCTATAGCGTTTTGAATGAGCATATTAAACCCTTGCATCTCTCTCTCTCTCTCTCTCTCTCTCTCTCTCTCTCTCTCTCTCTCTCTCTGAAGTCCAGGTAATACTTGACAAGAATTGGGCTATTTCTTTTCTTTATCTGCTTTGCAAAATGTACCGATTCTATTTTATCCCTCAGTATTTTGTTGTGTGAAGTTTGAAGTTGTTGGCCAGAACTTGTTTACATATGGGTGAAAGTTATAATACAGTCTTCATTCACTTTCTCATTTGTCACTGGGCTTATAGACATCAAATTACTGGTGATAAAGTAAATACTTTCATTATACTGATAAATTGGGGTCTTTAAAATGCAAGCATTTGAATGTTCCTCTTTGACCAAACAGCACAGCCTGCTCTAATATATGTTGTTTCTAGCTCAAAGTTTTAAGTCGCATAATAAGCTTGACTTAGATACCCCTCCTTTCCCTTGTCAATTCTTGCTTTTTCTCTTACAAAGTCTCTTTTCAATAATTTCAGAAAGATGAAGTTATTTACTCTAGGTTACACAGTTGATTTGTTTTCAGAGCCATGTCTACAATCTATGTCTTTTGATTTATAATCTAGGGCTTTTTTGGCTACATCATTTCACCTCCCGGTTTACAAAAGAGGATGCATAATATTCTCTGGTGAACAAACCTAAATATTAAACATTTCTCGAGAGAAATTTCAGATTCTTCAAATTAAACTTTGTCAGTAAATTCTTAAGCTCTTTTTTCCTCTGTTGCCAATATTTGTTTTCTTGGCAAGAGATGTGTTTTCATCAAAAAATGTCTGGAAACTTTCATTTTACTTGAACTATGTAAAATTGTTTCTAAATTGTGCATATTTAGCTTGTAAGAAACAGAGAAGTTCATGGTGCTTCAGAAACTGGGGGGAATAAGGCAGCAAGGTCAATGGTGAGACACACAGAACAAGCGTTTTGAAAACCATTTGTCGGGAGGAAATTTACAAGGATTAGAAACTTTGTGGTACTATTGAACATCTTCAAGGACAGAAAAAATAAGCCTATTATTACAAGAAGTCTGCCTTGAAGATTGGGGTGTGCAAGTATCATGGTTAATTCCTCCTATATTCTGCAAGGGTAGGAGCAGGGAGATGACAGAATCATCAGTGATAAACCCCAGCATTCAATCCTATTCAACACCTCATTGAAAGAAGCACTAGTTCTAGCCAAAATATAATTAAGGAAGTGTTTCCTAAGATGTCTGTTACAGCTTTCTGGGCTCAGGAGCGGACCAATTGCCTGGTTGATTCCATTTTTCTCCAAGACTGATTGGCTTAAGCACTCAGCTATAATGTGTTTGTTTCCAGGGGATTCTTGGAGGCATTTCTAAAGGTGAACACTTGTTTAACCCTTATCTTTATATATTTTTTTGCTGGGCACATCCTATTGTAGTACTATGGGGGTGGGGGTGGGGAGGGCTTTCTAGTATTGCTCAACCAATGATGCAGCATTTGAAACAAATCCTGTCATCCTGAAGGCAAATCAAGTCCTCCAACCCGTTCACGTATCTGTGTCTCTTGCCCCTGAGACTCACTTCTTATGCAAGTCAGAAAAGCAAAGAATATTGTTTGAGTTAGTGAGATCTTCTTGAAGTGAATCATTGTTTTTGTGGAGCAAAATGTATGGAGCTGAAAGGACATGCTTACTGTTCAACTTACATTTTATAATGACTCAAACAATTCAGCTTATTTGTGTGTTTGGAATATAACTTTCTTAGAATGGAGGAGAAAATTTTCCTTGTTCATAGGATACCCTTATGATTTTTCTATCTCCTTAAAAGATCTTTATAAAGATTATAAAAGACAAAAAGGGAATTAGACTAATAAGTTTTCCATTTGTAGAAAGGAATTTTCCCATTAATTCATTCCTATCTATTTGAGAATCTGTCTTGAGGTGTTTAAAACAACTATCCTTTCAAGATCACCTAAAGCTGCAATTTAATTAATTTTAGTTTATTCTTGGCTAGAGGCACATGTATGTAGATCATTCATATCTCAATAGTTGTCCTTGTCTTTCAGGCGTTGAAAATCATGACAACAGGCACTGGTAAAACAATCCATTTTAGCCATTTTTATGATTGATGTAGGTTACATCAGTCCAACAGTGTTTGATATTAGCAGTTTTGTTGGCTACAATAATGGATTGATTGAGTCACAATTCATATATTTTAGATGTAATGACAAGATTTTAAGTGATGTGATCAGAAAAGAGGCTAATATTACAATTTAGGATGAAATTGAAGCAGTTGAGCTAAAAATTTTCAATTTAGAAGTGAAAACTTTTGTATAGCTACATTTCAGTCAGAAAATATAGTATATATATTTTTTAAATTTTAAGTTGCACTTTTGATGCTATTTGGAAAGATATTTTAAAAGTTAAATTTTGATAGCAATGAGTAAAATTATATATTTTATATATTATATGTTTGATAATTGATAGAACATTTTTAAAAGAATGTATCACTTCACTTGTAGTCCCATTGATCTTTGATTTGCTCGAGCGAGTGCCAGTAACATCTCCATTTGTCCCTGTCGCGAGCTAGTGTAGTCCAATGATACCTGCTCCCTCCAGGAACAGAAAGAGCCTCAAATCGTTCACTCCAAGATTTGACGAAGAAATCTGACCATCTAGTTGGTGGGTGACCATGAGGTCTTCTGATATCCGGTGGAATCCAGTCTGTAACAGCTCTAGTCGTCTCTGAATCGCTTAAAAGAATGTGAAGAATGAAATTTTGAATTTTAGAATGAGCAAAACCTTTTTATTTTAATTGAGTCCTTTAAAATTGGTTCCAATGTATCCAGTAGTAAGTCAAGAAGCAACTTACCAGGTGACCTGGTTTTGACCTGGTTTTATATCAAGTAATACTAGGTTAACATGTCAACTTGTACATGTTTAGCAAGTTTTTTTTTTTTCAGAGAAAAGCATTTATAATCACCTGCTACAGGTTCAGAAAATGGGAGAGAGAAATAATGGAGTTGTGATTTTTGTTATAGTATCAAGTCGATCGACTGGAGTGATAGCACAGTAGGTAGGACAGATGACTTGCATGTGGCTGATCTAGGCTCGATTCCTCTGCCCTGCTCAGAGAGCCTGGCAAGCTACCTGTGGCGTATTCGATATGCCAAAAACAGTAACAACAAGTCTCACAGTGAGGATGTTACTGGTGCCTGCTCAAGCAAATTGATGAACAACGGGACAATAGTGCTACAGTGCTATCAAGTCGACCAAAAGCTCACATTCAGTAGATTGGGAACACCTATAAAGGTGATTAGAGGCTGTCCCAAAAGCCTTTGTTCTTCTCGGAGAGCCCAACAAGCTACCTAGAATATCCTGCCTGCACGCCTGAGCCTGGCAAGCTATCCTTGGTGTACTCGATATGCCAAAAAAAAGTAACAACGATGATCCTCATTCCCCTGACCCTGAAAGAGTCCCCAGTATGCCATTGGGGTACACCAGCACGTGACTGGATGAATAGAGATGTTACTGGCACCCGCTCGAGCAAATCGATGAACAACAGGATGACAGTGAAACAATGATACAGTGATCAAGAAAACAGTAACTATGGGTTGAGGAGTTTTTACAGTACTCGGTCTGCATTGACCAATTCTATCCTCTGGAGGTCTGTGATCCTAATCAGTACAAACATGCCTTTGTTTTGGTTCAACCAGAGTTAAAAGAAGTTAAACGTTGCTCTCCTGAAGAGGTTGTCACATGCCCAACAATAACTTTATTGCAGTTGAGTTTTCAATTTCTTAATCCTATAGAGGTGGATTAAATTTGATAAGAAGGATGATGACATAAGGTTTTAATGAGTTGATTATGACATTTTATATGGGTAAATATATTGGTTCATTATTTTACTTAAACACCACTAGTTGGATTACTGTTAGAGGGAAAATGAAGTTTGAAGTCTTAAAAACTGAGTAAAACCTTGAATCAATATTATTTAGCTTTTATTGCCTAATAGAAATCCTTGGATATCTGTAAATGTTGAAATATTTTCTGCTACTTTTATATTTTATCAAGTCATTTGAATTTTTATAGAATTTTGATTGTTGTAATGACAAAACATCAGATCAAAGACATGGTTTTTTTCTATAGTGTGTAGCTTATTTGTAACATAGAGGTACATCTGCATGTATATTAAGAAATAGAAAATTATCACTGAAAAATGTAAAAGAGCCAGGGAGGGCCCATAGTGGTAGATCACATGATTAATATGTGATGTCTTTATTTTGATGCTCAGTACTGCATGACCATTGGGTACCACTAGCAGTGTCCCCCACCTATTCCCTCCTGTCCCTTGGCACCAGTGGGGCTGATTGTTATTAAAAATAAGAAAAGTTAAAAATTATTTAGTTCGATATTTTTTAAAGATCAAGTGTGGTTGACATGTTACATTCCTTTTTTTAAAATATATTTGTTTTTGGCATTATTTGTGAACAAACAATCTTCTAAACTGCTAAATATCTTATTTATATTGTTTGTATTTCCAATAGGAAGGTTAACTGATTATCCCATAAAATTAAGAAAAGAACATCAAGCAGATAAATGGCAATGTTTTGCTTAAATCAGTGACTCCCTTATTATTCCAGAGGATATTTTTAAAGATTAACACACACAAAAATAGCTTCTGAGATTAAATAAAATCAAGAAACCCAAAACTGAAGAGAGTTTATAAACATTGTTTTTGCAGGGTTTTTTTTTGAGTCTGCTAGTGTGAATTATGAATCATCAAATGAGAATTTTCTCTCAATGTATTTTATAACCATCCCCATCAACACAAGTTAGTTTTGGTCTTGTTCTGAACAACACATTTTAGTCAATATTAGTTAGGTTTTATAGGTAAAGAACACTTAAAGGGCAGGAGCAACAGTGTAGCAGATAGAGTGCTTGCCATGTGCACGGTTGTCCAGACTCAACCCCCAACATCCCACATGATGTAGCCAGTCTCACTAGGAGGAATCCCAAGCATCGTATCCGGAGTAAGCCCTGAGAGGCAATGAGTGTAGCCCCCAAACCAGCAAACAAATGAAATGATACTTGATTTTAGCTTCTTGTTTATTTGATGAGATAATAACTCATTTTAAGTTTCTACTGCACACTTCTGGTAAACAAAACATTTAATTATTTGTTTCCCATTGTCAGTATAACAATTTACAACAAACTAAGTGGCTTAGAGCAGGAAAAAATTGTTTTCATATAGTCCAGATACATGACATAGAGTGTTTTGGCTAATGCTGATTGCTTTACTCATCTATTGGGTCGATTCATCTGGGTGATTGACAGCATTAGGGAGAGGGGGTGAATCTCTGGGCAGATGTTAATACTCAGGACTTTTGTGGCTGGGTTTTGTGCTGATAGTCGTATTCACAAGTAGAACTGTACACACTTTGGTGAGAGCAGATTCTCAATTCACTCTCCAGTGATAATTAGTAAATGAGTTCTCTCCTCGCTTACATTTTGATAGTCTAACATGTAAATTTAGGCCCAGTATAAGGGAAAGTGACACGTTCATTTGTAATCTTGTTAGACATGATAATAGAATGTAACACATTTTATCTGTAATCCTTGGGATTATATCTTACTCCTTCATCCAGGACTCATGTAGAAATAGGATTTGAGGATGGTCAATCTTGATAAAATTGTATCAAAAAATGTGCACATTCTACCTTTACCTTCAGTTGAAACTCGCCCTCAATCAATTAAAAGCTAAAAAAAATAAAAATAAAAATAAAGTTCGTCTTTCTGGACACAAGCAGTTTGTGTATAGCTTACCCTAAGGTCCAAAACGTAAGAAAAGGACTTGGCCAAACATAATTAGAATATAATAAGGCTTCTGTTTGCCTGAGATAGAATTTCCTCAGGGGATCTGAGCAAAAGGGAATATACTGATCACTGAACTCACCATTCTTAAAGATGTTCTTTCTGCTCTTTTTGTTACCTATAAAACTATTTCTTGTGCCCTTTCTGCAAGATGTTTAGTTTCATGACTTGAGTCCACCATCTTCTAACCTGTCTTCTTGTTGCCAGCGAAGATCTTTGTCAATCTGTCATTGTCACTGTTTCTGGATTGATTGGAGAGTGGCAGTTGAATCAGTTATACTTCTTTGTGGGTTGACACATCTTGCAATCCTCCTGTCAAACATATTTTTGATTTCTACATGTCATTTTGTTCATTATTTCTTTTAATATGGATGACATTTAGACATATTATTTTAAAATGGTGTTGTATCCTTTGGGTAAAATTAAATTAAAATCTGCACTGTACAACTCATCAGCTCTTAATTTTCATAATATTAGCTTGCTAGTTATTTAGACACTGAATTTTAAATATGATAGGATGAAATCATTATTGTTTTTAAAGCATGCCTCTAGTTGACTTGAAAAACCCCGGATTCTAATCAGATCTAGTTTTCATTTTCCTTAGGAACATTACTACCTTCCCTTCTGGGGACTGAGCTTTTCAAATCTCCTAAAGTAAACAAATTCTACTGATTTTGCACATGGAAATGCATTTAATTGTCCTCCCTAGAAACTACCTCCTGGTCACTAGTACTAAAATTTGAGGTTTCACCAATGTCTTACCAACCTTTATGAAAAGATTACTTTTCAGGGTGCATATCATTAATATATGGATATCATTAATTTCAGTATGTACTTATATAAAACTTAATTACGAACGTGAATTAGCTTATATCTGATCTGAATAAGGAATTCTCTCTCTTAAACATATCCTCTTCTAAATCTTTGGAATAGCATTTTTCTAACTTCCACCACTCTATTTCTTTACTTAGTGGTTCCTTCTCTATCCCAGCTGCCTTTACCCCCAGCATGTGAGGCCGGCTTCCAAGCCATGGAGCCATCCTCCTGGCCCTCATCTCTACTATCCTTTGGTGTTAGTCTCTCATTCTGTTACTTTATATTCCACAAATGAGTGCAATCATTCTATATCTGTCCCTCTATCTCTGACTCATTTCACTTAGCATAATACTCTCCATATCGATCCACTTATATGTAAATTGCATGATTTTATCTTTTCTAACAGCTGCATAGTATTTCATTGTGTAGATGTATCAAAGTTTCTTTTACTAGTCATCTGTTCCCAGGCACTTGGGTCTTTTCCAGATTCTGACTATTGTAAATAGTGCTGCAATAAACATACAAGTGCAGATGTTATTTCTACTCTATTTTTTTTGCATCTATGGGATATATTCCGGGAAGTGGTATTGCTGAGTCAAATGGGAGCTCAATTTCTATTTTTTTGAGAAACGTCCATATTGTTTTCCAAAAAGACTGAACTAGTCGTAAAGCAGACAATTTTAATATGGTGAATTTCTTTTACTAAGGTGAATTTTCAGATGAAATTAGTGCTTCACTTCTCTGTTATCTCCTCTCTGTCATCTCCATCCAACATGGGTCTTAGATCTTTCTACATTTTACCACATAGACAAATGAAGGACGTCAATTTATCTCCTTTCTGTGAGAGTAGGCTTCATGTATGACTAAAAGAAAGTATAAAGTAATACTGGTATAAAATAATGTAGAAGTTTCTCTGTTGAATGTAAATGTATCAGATAGGTGATTTTCAAGGCTGGTTTGTTGGTTCTACAGTTATTTCTGTTAAATGTTCTGTTTCACCAGCCCTAGCACCTAATTCCTAAGTCCAAGGTGTTTTTATAGGCAAAGACATATTTTTGGAGATGCTTTATCACATTGTAATTATAGAATTAAGAAAAGACAATGAACTGCCACTTAGCACAATCTCCTAGAATCCATTACTCAGGCATAGATGTTAGTGAATAGAGCTTAGGCACATGGCATAGCTAGGTAATACGAGACAGGAAAGCTAGCCTTTAAGCTGTGCACAGAGGCTGATGAAATTTTAAAAACTTCCAATACTAAAATGCTAATTTTTCTCTATAATCTGGTTTGAAATTATTTAAGATGGAAATTTGCAATGTAAAATTGATTTATGGCTAAGAAATAAGTTGTGCAGATTTTATTTGACCACTTCACTAACTTTTTAAAACCTATCACAATTGATATGCTTTGCATCACTGTTTATTTCCTCTTCACAGAGACATTAGAGTTGATAGCTTCCGATCAACTACAACAAAAATGGGTGGGCTTTTACATTTGTTTTTGTTTATGCTTTTGTTGAATATCATGTCATATTTTGTTTTAAAAGTTGGTGGCTTTTTTTTTTTTTTTTTTTTTGCTTTTTGGGTCACACTAGGCAATGCTCAGGGCTGACTTCTGGCTCTGCATTCAGGAATCATTCCTGGCGGTGCTTGGGGACCATATGGGATGCTGGGAATCAAACCTGGGTCGGCTGCGTGCAAGGCAAACAAACGCCCTACCCGCTGTACACATTCTGATCTATTCAGATATACTGTTGTGAGATGAAATTTGAGCTTAAATCACTCAATCTTTGTCCCTTTTCTTTTTATAGCTAGTAATTTGGAAGGTCACAAAACTACACTGTTGGGAGTTGAAAACCATAGATTTAATAGTAGAAAATATGCTTCTTTGGCTGTTTACCAAGGTATACAATCTGTGCATTTGAAAGTAAATTAATAGAAGTCTTAAGCCTAGCGGGATCTAGGAATGAATTATTCCAATATCACAGGAATACTTTTATTAATTACTGCACTTAATTTATTGCCTTAATTGTCCTTAAGAATTTCTATATAAAGGAGAAGGCAATGGTAAGTTTAAAATTAAAAAAAAAAAAACAGAACCTGAAAATCCCACTTTGAATCTGTTTAATTCTGTCAACCTCAGCATGACTCAAACATTTCAGATAATCATAGAGACAATTTAGAAATCAAAATGTTTACAAAGCATATGAAAGATGGGTTTTACAACCTTTGGATTTTTGTTTTCAGCAGTTTCTGAATCACCGCTGCTGTTTATAATCTGCATCTGTCATGAAATTAAAAAAAAACTGATAAAAATATATTTCATATGAATAGCATAAGAAGAAAGAAAATTCAAGTAAGTTAGTTTTATTTTTAGGGAGAGAATGAGACAATAATGAGGTTGGGTACTTTCAAATGGAACCTTTATTATAGTTTCCAAAAATGGAAGGACATTAGCTTGGTGGCTTCTTGAATATACTAGGTATACATTCAGTTTTCTTTGGGAATCAGAAGAGACTTAGGGAAAAAGAAAAATAAAACAAAAATGTGTAGTAGATATTGGAGTAAATACACATATGCTTAATTATTATATGTATCATCATTTTATATATACATGTATATATACAAACATACCTCTCGGAGAGCCCGGCAAACTACTGAGAGTGAGAGTATCCCACCCGCATGGGCAAAGCCTAGCAAGCTACCTGTGGCGTATTCGATATGCCAAAATCAGTAATGATAGATCTCATTCCCCTGACCCTGAACGAGCCTCCAATTCTTGGGAAAGACAAGTAAGGAGAGGCTGCTAAAATCTCAGGGCTGGGAGGAATAGAGATTGTTACTGGTGCCCGCTTGAGTAAATAGATGAACAATGGGATAACAGTGATACAGTGACACAGTGATCATCATTTAGACTTAAGCCTAATCCCTATTCCTTATTGCAGTTCAGATACATCTGAAAAAATCAGACCAGTAAGACAGGACTTCCAGAAATTTACATGTATAACAAAGCAGTCCTTTAGGAAATAACACCTCTTAAGAGAAGAGAAAGTTCAATTTTAGTTCTCAAATGGAATGAATGCTTCTGAGTAAAATTAATATCTGTTCTATGAATTAATCTCTATTCTGAATTCCATGAATTTATGTGTGAGTTCTAATATCTCTGACTAAATAGTGCTTAACATTGGGAACCATGGCAGTGCTGTTTATGGTCACTTCTAAGAGTATGTGGCACAGAAGAGAAGATTTCATTTAGTCAAAGATTGTACTGGGTAAGATTTGGCTTCTTCACATCTCTTTTACCAGCAGTGTTGTTGGGATGAAGTAGCAGTACATGTCAGAAGAATCAGTTATTTTTTTTTAAAGTGAGAGTATACACTGAGGGGTGAAGAGGTACTGCAGTGCTTCCTTGCACATGGCTGACACTAGTTTCATCCTGGTACCACAGGTGGTCTCCTGAGCACCACCAGGAATGAACCCTGTGCACAGAAGCCAAGCGTAATCCATAAGCACAGTAAATTGTAACCTCAAAACCTAAAAGAAAAAAAAGAGTAATAATATATGTTAAGAGGAAGCAGAGTTTTTTTTTTCTTTTTGGGGTCACACACAGCTCTGCTCAGGGGTTACTCCTGGCTCTGTACTCAGGAATTACTCCTGGTGGTGCTTGGGGGACCATATGGAATGCCAGGAATCGAACCCGGGTTGGCTGTGTGCAAGGCAAATGTCCTCCCTGCTGTACTATCACTCTGGCCCCCAAGGCTGCAGTGTTTGAGTCGGGTGTCAGTGCAGGATTCAGAGGAAAAGGTGTTCACTGTTGGGTTAGTGTGATGCAAGAGGCAAGAGCAGTGTCTAGAAGAACCAGAAGAGTAGTAAAAAAAACAAAATACCAACAGAGTTTAGCAGAAAGTTTATCTCAGAAGTGGAATAACTGGTGTAGAGTGTTTGTCTGTTTCTCTAATTGGTGAAGTAGTGGTATTAGTAAATTGCCCTTCGTGTCCCTTGCAGCTTCTGGTGACTGTTTATACTTCCTGTTGAGGTGTTATACTTTATACTTCCTGACTCCAATTCAGAAATGCCCCCTTTCCCGTAGAACTGACCTTCCCCCAAAATATTTCTCATTATTCCTGATATGTAGCTACAGATAAGATGCATTTCTTGATCCAGGTTCATTATTGTCTGTATGAGAATTCCTTCCTTTGCTTTTGAAAAGTGAGTTTATGTCCTGACTTGTGTACTTGGATTTTTACTCCTGGGTTCACAGGCTTAAGTCACTATCAGGGAACCATCATCATATAACTGATAATGGAAAAGAAAAACAGTTGCATTCAAAAGCCTAGCAATTTATTCAAAGAGAAACATCCCAAGGAACGTGTATTTACAGATGCATGTGCAGAATCAAATAAACCATTTGGAAGGAGCAAGATTGAAATATTATGAATAACAAGAGACATGTGAATGTCCTCATAATCAGACAGAATGTGGGGATTTTTGTATCACATGCTTATGTCCATCAGAGAATATCCATCAGAGAAAATATATTTGGGTTGGGGAGGAGTTAACAATTTGACAATTGGCTGGATCTGGTTTGATATTTGCTACTACATATGGTCACTTGAGGACTACCAGGAGTGATCATCTGAAGAGAGCCAGAAGTAGCAATGAGCAAGCTGAGTGTGGCCCTCAAACAAAAAATAACAAAAGAAACTCACAAAAAATCAATGCATTAAAGCATCAAAAGGACAAATGTTTGAGCTAGTAGGAATTAGTCTGACCCTGCCCTAGGCAAGCCCACAATTTATCCACTATAGTGGCAGTAGAAGTGACTAAGCAAGACCCACCTACATGAGCTCCTATCAACAAGTTTGGATATTTAAACTGAGAGAACACACACACACACAAACACACACTTTGAGCTCCACTCCAAACTCAACTTAGTGTCAAAACATTTCAGGCTCTATACCTCAGGGAAAAAGGAAATATTTCTGACTAGGGTTAATATGTGACCCAGATAAGATCATGCCTTTTAGTTGAAATTAGGGGTCCATAGTGTAGGATCAAATAATATGGGATATGATAAACCAATGTCTTCCCTGGACGTAGTAATCTATGATATGGCAAGAAGTTGTAGCAATAAACTTTGACCATGAAGTCAACATAATAAACTCTTACCAGAAAATCAATGTAACAGATCATTCAATAGTTGATAGAATCAGTTTGGAGATAGAAACATTAAATGATAAGGGTGTTTTTTTTTCGGATATCTTAAAATAATGACTAAAGTATGGAGCTAGTTGTCAAATAGTTAGAAAATATAATACCAGGAAATAAGAATGCTGCACATTTTCTACTGTTACACGTATAAGAAATTAAGATTCCTCCTCTCTGGCTCCTGATCAAGTCGCTGAATGGCCATGATCCTAGAGACTCAGAAACAAATCTTGGAACCCAGTGGCTTTTGGTAGAAATGCATCAGAACTCTGCATTAGATTTTGGCCCCAGGCGATCCCAGGTGGGAAAAGGTGCTGATCTACCACCTTCTTCCCCTGGCGGCTCGAGGGCCACCATATTCCAGAGGCCAATGGACAGACAAATTTGTGCCCTCAGTGACAAGGCACCCCGGGACTCAGGGAATGGGGGGTGGGGCAGTCCTTTCCTCCCCCGCCCGAACGAGACCCTGAGTTGCCGCCCACAAATGGCCTCTCTGGCTCCTGACAAAGTTGCTGAATGGTCATGATCCCAGAGGCTCAGAAACAAATCTCGGAACCAAGTGGTTTTTCCTCCAGATTTAATTATTAAAATTCCAGAATTCTAAAATTGTGTAGCCGCAACTGCGGCTGTGCAACAACATATGCTATTCATAATCAGCAATAGAAAACAGAGTATCTAATGTTGCCTTTTTGGCAGATCTGAGTTATGGGAAAATCTCAAATTACAATGGTGGGTAATCAAAGTAGAGAGAGTAATGTGGAAATCATCTGCCACACAGGTAGGGGGAGGGTGTGGGATGGGGGTATACTGGGGTTTTTGGTGGTGGAAAATGTTCACTGGTTGAAGGGATGGGTGTTTCATCATTATATGATCCATACTTAAACCCAAAAGCTCTGTAACTGCTCTCACGGTGATTCAATAAATAAATTTTAAAAAATATTGAGATTCCTATCTTACCTCTTTAACCTCTGTGAATCTTATTCTAATTTGAAGGAGGGAGGCCCTTCTACTTGGAGATATAGCAATAACACCAGCAAACTTAAATCTAAAGATACTACTTGGCCTCTGCACATAGCAGATCAATTAACCAGTTCGCACACAAAGAAAGCAACATATTGGCAAGGGTAATTGATCCTTGCTATTGTGAGGACAGACTTGCTCCACTATATTGGGTATGTCTAAATAGATGAGCACAGTAACTGTATTTTAAGAAAAGTCATAATAAGCAAGACCTTTAAGTTTGCAGTTGGGATTACAGTTGGGATCATCCCATGAGTAGTGATGCTGACAAGCAGAAATACTAGAAAATGAGCTAGAGGAAATAAAAACGGTTATGGAGAAAGCTGTTTCAGTTATGAGTTCAGAAGTAATGACAGCAGCATGGGAAGGAATTCATCCCATTAACCCTCTTTTTAGAAGTTTTCTCAGACAAGACTAACCAGAAGCCTAGATAACCTATATCCAGGCTAGCTATAATTTAATGTGAAAAACATGACTTTAAACTACGTAAAGAAATGGTGTTGGTGACTTAATCAGGTCCTTTTGCCATCACGTATTAATGTTGGTTGATAACAGCTCATTACTCTTTCTCTCCTAAAATTTGTTAGTGGCCATCCAGAGTTACGTTCCCTTAATCTTTGCAATTAAAACATGGTCAATTACTATGAGAACTTGGGTCTTCAGAAAGGCCTCTTCTTGTCTTAAGATGAGTTATCACATTCCGTTGTGGGATCAGAATGAAGATGGTCTACAGATGAAACATCCCAACCCCCTGTTCAGCCTGCTTCTCTCATCCCGTTTCTCATCAAGCAGCATTGTGATATGGTTTCTGAGTAGAATTTTTCATGAGTACCTGAAGACAGCTGTTGGAAAGTTCCCGGTATAACAGAAAAAGACTGTGTTAAGCATCAAGGACACTTCAGGACATAACAAGTACAAATTAAATTTCCTGCTAATTTATTTTCCTTTGATACCTTGAACAGCATGGACTCAGAAATATACAAAGTATGTAAGTCTACTCCAAGAAGCAGGCATTTTCAGTCACTGGATTACTCTTTATCTTTATATATGTACATAGATACTCTAATTTGCAAAATGCTAATAATGGTTTTAGGGGTACAGCATTCCACTCTGATTCCACCCCAGTGTCATCATTCCTCCATCAAATTCCTGCCTCCCTAACAAAGATAGTTTTAATTCTATAGTTTAGAAAACATGCCTACAATGTTGGTTCTAACAAGTTTAGATGTACATCGAGACTATGCCGCCACACCACTGCTCTTTAATATTGCCTTTTGAACCTTCCCTTTTTTTCCCATCCAGATGGCCTCTTCTAAATTCTCCCTCTATTTTCATATTTCTCTGGCCCTTGCAGTTTTGTATAGGCCTGTTAGAAATGATCCCTGAGCACTGCCCCATGTGGGCCAAAACCAAAACCCCAAATCAAGCAAAAACCCCAACATGTTAGCTCCCAGTTGTTATCTTCTGTTCAGATAACTCAAAATCTTGTGAACACATTGTGGTAATTCAAACTGGCTTCTTTTGCATGAACTCACAGGTAACAGAGTACTGATTTTGAGCTATATTTCGTCTGAGTCATGGTGGATTCCGTCCTAAGACATTTTGTGATATGCTTGGATAGTTCTTTCAAAAACTGCAAATTGCCCTTATTTGACACATTTTCCTCTTAACACTGTTTTCTTCAATGAGTGTGTTTCTAAGTATTTTGTTTGAATACTACTTTATTTCTTGGCAATGTCTGTCAGTGCTCAGGGCTTACTTCTGGCTCTGCACACAGGGATCACTTCTGGAAGGGCCCAGAGGATCATTTGGGGTGCTGGGTATCAAACTGGAGTCAGTCACATGCACCGCAATAACCCTACTCACTGTACTATCACTCCAAACTCCTTGATTTCTACTTTTTAAACCTGGGAACGATAAGCCAACCATTCTGAGATATCTTTAACATCAACTTTATTTTGTTTTAAATAAATTCCTAAACAAATAAGTCACACAAACCCCAAATTTCTAGGTTTACTTCTGCCAGTCTGTTTCTCAAAAAACTAGTCATTTAGCCCTAATCTTACTAGCTGGATTTTTAGAACAAATGGAATTCTGTGGGGCTGGAGCGATAGCACAGTGGGTAGGGTATTTGCCTTGCATGCAGCTGACCCGGGTTCGATTCCCAGCTTCCCATATGGTCCCCTGAGCACCGCCAGGAGTAATTCCTGAGTGCAGAGCCAGGAGTAACCCTTGAGCATCGCCGGGTGTGACCCAAAAAGCAAACAAAACAAAACAAAAAACACTAAATTCTGCAATTATAAGCTTTAGACAGAGATCCTCCTTTTCTCTTTCTCAAACTGTACTCATAACTTTCAAAGACTGAGTAGAGTTTTCGAAAATAGAATTTCAAACCTGCCTGAATATCAAACACTAGAAAAATACTACATAATCTTAGCAGATAACTGATTATATGGATTTTAAGGGCTGTTTGTCTATCTTCATACTTTCAGGCCAATACTAAGTCTAAGAGTTGAGAGCAGAGGATTTAATCTCTTTCTTATCTTTAAAGGAAAAAAAATATCCCTTTATATTCAAGGATTAATCTAGAAGCTGAAGATTCCCCAATTCTTTCAAAAATCACTATTATCTCATAACTATGTAACAATCAGAAGATTTTTAAAATACCTAAACATCTTGAATAGACTTTTATTTATCAGAGTTTATGTCTATCATAGTATGCTGAATTGAAGCATATTTACTATTTTTGGAAGTAGGAAATTTCTTTTATTTATAAATACACACAGATTTGCCTGTCAAAGTTACTATGGCTCCATCACTAGAGATTTGTTTATTTGAGTAAGGGCTTACTTTCTCTGTGATTCCATTAAATAACCTGAGCATCTGGGCTGAATTGGCTTGTGTCCTTATCTGGAACTGTTTTGCACAAGGAAAAAAATGTATTTTCCTTTTGGCTTCATTCTTCTTTCTTTCTAAGACTTTAGGTCACAACAAATAAGATAAGAATAAGATTTCTAAGGTCAATTTCACCTATCTACAACATAAAGCTAGTTCAGTATTTTCAAACTGTGTCCTAGGGAGATGTTAATAAATGGTACAGTTTTCTTTGAATATAAGTTCTCAGGTTACTCTAGCCCACAGCTAAGAATTACAATGCAATTAGAAGCTTTGGGAAATGCTATAAAAATATATATATTTTTTGCTTAAACTTTGACATCAGTTTTCAAACTTCAGTGCCCAATAAATTGGGGGAAGAAATCATTTAATCTATTGAAAATCATGAGTAGTGAGTTTACTAGTTGGGAAATAATGAGTTGGTATAAAATTATGTTATCTTATATGAATTGTATAGATAGTGTGTATTATACAAATTGTTCTTGTGTTGTGCTCCTCTCTTCAATTCCTGCAGCTATGGGCATATTGAATCACACAGTATTCTCAGCTTGGAATTACATGTAAATTCAGTCATTATATGTTATTTTAACAAATGTCTTAAGAATTTTTTTTACTATAAAATGAAAGTCCAATAACAATAATATAGGGTCAAAGTTGACTTTACAGAATTAACATACATCAAACTTCAGTGAAATTCTTAGTTACAATTTCCAGAAATGCTATTCAAACGTGCTTATGCAAGGCTATAATTTTGGTGATAAAATAGGAAGGTCAGAAAAATCAAAGAGAACTTCAGGTTTGAGAACAGATCCTGGCAATGTCAAACTCAGGAATAATAGGTCTTATATCACCACTTCCTTTCATTTGGGATTATCTGCTTGACTTCACTTTTTTTTTCATACATTAAACAGATTTCCCCACATATGGAGAACAAGGCAAAAGCTTCCAGTAGTCTCTGATTCACATTTTCAGACTCTGACATCAAGTGGAAGTATTCCTTACTCTTCCTTAAAAATTTTGGGGAGAGATATACTTAGACACTGTATTAGATCATCTAACAGTCCAAATGTACCTATCACTATACTAATTGCTGTGGACAGTTTAATTTACAACATGAATCTAAACCTAGATCATATGCCCCCTTTTAAAATCTGAAAGCTAGGTCATTGAAATCCTTTCAATTGAATGAGTAGTCCCCCAAAGGAAAGTAGAAAGGAGGAATACGTTTCTAAAGCAGCAGAAATTAAAATGTTCACTATAGATCACTTGTTGATACACACATATCCCACTTTACCAATAAACTTTAAATAATTTAATAATTATTAATAATTAAAAAATTTAAAATAAGACTAGTAGTGTGTGACTGAACAGATAGTTTCCTGCTTTTCCATGGGAATACTCCCTGCAATCCTGTTCAGTCACTAAATTCAGAGTCTTTGGACTTTGTCAGAACTATTAGTCAGGTCTGAATGTACCTTCATAATCCAGGAATTAAGGAGATAAATCATAAAATCACACACACACAAACATATATATATATGTGCATATACATATGCATATATGTGAAGGCAGAGATTCTGAGAGATATTATGGAGGTTATAAATAGTCCCCATCACAAAATGTCCTTTAGGTACAGGCATGGAATCCCTCCAGCATGACCGTGGAGGTGTGGCCTGACCATCCTAGATGTGGTCATGGGATTCCCCAGTTCTGCATGGCCCAGACTTAGCATTGCACTGCTAGTCAGATTGACTAATTATCTCTGGGAGTGGCCTTTGTGTCTCTGAGCACTCTCTGGGAGCATAAATACAGCACTTCCTTTTTTTAAATAAGGCAAGAATCACCCAGTGGTCAGAGCTCCATAACATAGGTACTGTTCTAGTAGATAGTCTCTAAGCCTCCCTCCTCTCTCTAGCCTTGTCTTTCCAAAGAATTGAATGAGTTCTGCAGGGCAGCAGATGAATACTATAATATTGTTCTAACCTTGTCCAATGTCCTCCTTGATCACTTTTCAAGTGGATACTGGAGGATTCCCATCTTTGAGCAGCCCCGTTTTGGAAGTCATTTTCCTATTCATTTGAGTCTGGGAAGTCTTAGAATTACTTTAGAGATCATGTGGTCAAAAGGTCTTATAACCAGTGGGTGGCAAATATTTCAATCCAACCACTGCTCATCTACTAGGAAACTTGATTCTTTTACCCCATCTCTGCTCATTTGCTAGGTTATTAGATTTTGATGGATGTAAGTATGTTTGTAAAGGACAATAAGTGCTTTTTGTCCCACATTTCCCTTGGGCATCAGAATTGCATTCCCAACTCTTTAGAATTTCCACATGGGCAGCTCAAATTTAACAAACTCAGACTCTTGGGGCTTCTAGATTTTTGTTATCCGCTCCTTTCATAGCCTGTCTTAAAATTCATATCCACAAATCTTACCACTTGCCACAATTTTAACCTAGTTCCTATGCTATAATCTCTTCCTGAACTAAAACTTCATGTGCAAAAGCTTAGTAACAAGCTTTATCTCTGGTCTGACTCAGCAGCTAGATTTTCATTTTGTATGCCAGATCAAGCAAACTTCACTGCTCAAACAATACTGTCTTCTCACTATTCAAAAATAGAATCAGAAACCTTGACCGTAGTCTGCAGTGTTTTATATGTCCAAGCTGTAACTCTGAAATCTCCTTCCTCAATGGGTGCTGCTTTGCTCTCATCAGCCTTACCACACTAGTTTTTTGTTTTGTTTTGGTTTTGCTTTTACTGTTTATTGACTATGTTCATAATATCCAGGGGTTTTTGCCCAGTAACCTATGATGATTTTATATTAAATGTATTGTTTGGCTTTTTGAAAGGCTGGGGGGGATGGATGTGGGGCTAGGGTGGGGTTTGGATCACATTCCAGCTGTGCTCATGGCTTACTCCTGGCTCTGTGCTCAGGGAATATCTAGCAATGCTCTAGTGACCAATTGTAGTACTGAGGATTGCACCTAGGTCAGCGGCAAACAAGGTAAGCATCCTAATCCTTGCACTATCTTTCTGGGCCCTGGTTTGACTTCTCTATCTTAATAGAAAGGGTAGCCTGAGCTCTATTTTTAATGTTTTTTTTTTCTGGATCTAAAAAAAAAATGTTTAGAATTGTTTTATGGATCTTAAAGTTGCATTCATTTATTTGACTTTCGCACCCTAAGGAGTAGATAAAAACAATATCTTTATTTTTATTTATTTTAGAAGAGAAGGCAAAGCAAAAAAGAGTTGACTTTCTTTTCCTTCTTATCTAACAGAAGCGCATCTAGAATTCAACTGAGGAAGTTTGGCCCCTGAGCCCATACATGTGACTGTTCCCACGGCACTGTGTTCTGTTTGGATCAAGGCTCCTTCCTCGGAACCATAAGCAATAAGCCTTGTTGTGACTCTCGAGATCAGCGTCTCAGGCTAGGACACTGGGGTGTGTTAGGAGGCTCAGAGGGCAGGCTGGGTGAGGGATTCTGACTTCCTTCCCAGGCACCGCACAGCAGCCAGCCTTCACTTCATTTCAGATTCTTCCTCATTCATAGAAAATCTGAAACGACACAGAAAAATCAAGCTACTAAATAATTCATCATCATGACCCTCTTCAACAGTTCAGTTTTGTACTAGGGAACCATCGACAGAAAAAGTCCTTTATAGTAAAGTTGTATTTTGATGCCATTTCTGTTTTCTATTTGGGTCATCTCAGTTTTCACTTCTCAATTCTGTTTGTACATTTGAACTACCCGGGGAGTGTTTAAAAATACTTGGCCCTTCCCCATAACAATTAAATAAAAATCTCTGAGGATGGAGCCATGGCAACCTTATTTTTTTATAGATCTCTTGGTAATTGTAATGAGCAACCAGGTTGAGAACTTTAGCCTTCCGTTAGTGTTCCTCAAACTTTAGCAAGTGTCAATAGAATCTTAGCACAACAGATTATTTTGGCTCTTTCCATAAAATTTTTCATTCTGTAAGTCTAGGGAAGGGCTGTAGGACAATTTCATTTTCCAGAAAGTTTCAAGATAATGTTGATGATGCTGGATCAACACCAGAACTGCCTCCTTAAACCAAGGCATACTACATTTTTCTGTACACTGAAGATTTAGAAACAGTTAATCAGTTTTGATGCTTTGATAGTGTCTTTCAAGTCTATTAACTTTTTAGCTTGACAGGAACTATGAACTAAGATTCACTAAGATACATTTTTAAAAGCCACTGTCAAGTAGGGGAAATTGGCTCATATAATAATATAAATTCCCAAATTAGTTTTTTTTTAATTTTTTAATTTTGTTTTTTATTGAATCACCATGTGGAAAGTTACAAAGCATTCAAGCTTAAGTCTCAGTTATGTAATGGTCGAACACCCATCCCTTCACCGTGCACATATTCCACCACCAAGAACCCCAGTATACCTCCTGTCCTACCATCACCACTCCCCGCCTGTGTACCTGATAATTTTTACTTTACTTTCTCTTTACTTTGATTACATTCAATATTTCCACAAAAAAATTCACTATTATTGTTTGGAGTTTTCCCCAAAAAATCAGACCTGCTGAAAAGGAAGCATTTGATAATTTGTTTTCCGTTGCTGAGAATGAAGAGATATGAGGTTTTGGATTTCTGTATTTTAGTAACTAAGTCCAGGGAAATTTCTGTCAGAAATGGCATCATTGCAAGCTCGTACCTCTCTTTAGTGGTCCTTATAAGATGGCGGTCACCATACCTGTCCCCCTGGAAAGGAAAAGCTGAGAGAGAAAAACCTTTCCCCTCCAGGGGCGGCATGGGGCTGTGGCTTAGTTCACAGTCTAGAGACATTTCTGCAAGAAGCTGCTGGTACCAAAAGTAGTTTAGCTGGCCTCCGGGATCATGGTCATCCAGCAACGGAGAGGCTGCACACGTGTGGTCACTCGGGTCACATCTCAGCAGAGAGCGGTACCAGTCCTGCCCCATCCCGAGATCTCATGAACATCCCGTTGCTGCCTGGTTATTTTTTTCTTTTTTTTCAATGTTAAATTTTTGGGACTTTTTTGAGACATTTGTGGTGCTCGGGACCTACTCTTGGCTCTGTGCTCAGGGATAAGTCCTAGTGGGCTCGGGGAACCAAATGGTATGCCAGAGATAGTACCTAGGTCAGCAGCATGCAAGGCAAACACCCTATTCTCTGTACTATCACTTCAGCCCCTGTATTCAATTTTTAATATTATTGATAGTGTTCAGTGAACGTCCTTAAAAATATATCTTATTACTCCATGGCAGAAATGAGTGGCCTGAATTGAATTCTTTAACATGAAATCCACAAGTCACATGTAGCCAAGTACATTTAATATTACAAATTACACATTTTCTTTGACATACTAGCCACATTCCAAGCTAAATAACCACATGTGTCTAGGTCCTGTCAGATCAGTGGGATAGATCATTTTCATCTTTACAGAAAGTTTTGTTGGATAGTGCTGGATAGAGATTTAAGGCACTTTAAAAAAACTGTGGGCATATAGTAAAATACATTTTCCAGTTCTTTACATATAAGACTGGTCATGTCACTAGTTTTTGTTCATAGATTATGAGGCAAATATTTTGCTTGTGTGAACTAATCATGGTAGGAGCTTGGGTGTCTGAATAAGAAGGGTGAAGCCCTCTCCTCAAGTCAAGAGAAATTGTGACACACATAAAAAGTAGTGTCTTAGTTGTGCCAGTCCATGAATTTGATGTATTTAATTATAACATTTAATCCTACATTTATAGTATATTACACTACAAAAAATGCTAAAGGTTGTGACAGTTCTAAAATACAAATAAATTTTCTCTAAAATACTGCTGACATTAATATATCCTTATTGTGATTTATCATTGTTTATTAAACACTATATGAAGTTTCTTTTTATTTATTTGGAGGTAAATTTCAACTTGATACTTGCCAAAATATAAAAAGTTACTAATTTATATGTTAATAATTTAATGTTACTAATTTATAATATAAATTGGGCTACATTAGCACGTGACAGGGACGAATGGAGACATTACTGGTGCTCGCTTGAGCAAATCGATGAGCAACGGGATGACAAGTGATACAAGTGATTCTAATTTATATACTTGTCCTCAACCCTTGGTATTTATGAATGCTTTAAAGATTCAAGATAATATTTATTCTGTGCCTAAGGATGTTTCTACCACTTTTTTAAATGATTTTGGATGTTTGTTTCATACTATTACATAATTATATATTCTTAAGCTCATTTACTCATGTAGATTGGATTTCATGAACATATTCCTGATTTCTATCATCACTATAGGAGTCTGTTCAGGGTAGAATGACAAAATAGAAAAAGCTTTGCGGTTAATACAGCAGAAACTAATTTTTATTGTTTCAGAAACTAGATGTCCAAGAAAAAGTCCTGGCTGATTTGTCTCTGGTTAGTACTCACTTCCTGGTTTGAAACTCATGGTCTTCTAGATTTCTCCTCACACGGTCTTCCCTTGGTACATGATAGCAGGTATATCGAAGAGAAAGCTCTACGTTTTCTCTTTTCAGTATACCCACTAAACCAGAGCAGAACCCTAACTTTAGTTTTATTTATACATTCATTCATTTATTTATTGAATCACCATGAGAACAGTCACAAAGCTTTCATGTTTGAGTCTCAGTCATACAATGGTCAAACACCCATTCCTTTACCGGTGCAACATTCTCCATTACCAAAATCCCTAGTATATCCCCCATCCCAACCCAACCCCTGCTATGTGGCAGATAATTTCCACATTACTCGCTCTCTAATTTGATTAAATTCAATATTTTGATACCAGTTCCATCATTATTATTTGAAAATTTCCCCCAACACTCAGACCTGCCGAAAAGGCAACGTTAGACAATTTGTTTTGTATTGCTGTTAGCCGCTTATTCTTGGAATTGTAAAATTTTAAAAATTAGGTTCTGGAAAGATTTCTGCCAAAAGCTGCTCAGTTCTGAGATTCATTTGTGTGTCTCTGGGATCGTGGCCATTAAGGAGCTTAATAACTATCCATGGGCCATTCCTGGGCATCATCTAAGGGTCCCATCAGGGCAGGGGAAGAGAAGGGCCTGTACTCCCCTATTCTGTAAGGCCTGCCGTTTGCTGCCATTGCTAACTGGTACCTAGAGCCCTAACTTTAGGATCACACATGACCTTAATTATCTTCATAGAGGGTCGACATTCCACTATAGTCATACTGAATGGTTTCAACGTGCAAATTGTGTGAAGGAGCAGACTTGTATCACTTCACTTGTCACTTGTCATCCCATTGATCTTCGATTTGCTTGAGCGTGATAGTGTAGCCCAATGGTATTTGCTTGCTCCAGGAACAGGAAGATCCTCAATCCATTTGTTCAGGGTTTTGACAAAGAGGTCTGACCATCTCGTAGGCGGGCAGCCATGTAGTCTTTTGACGTCCTGTGGAATCTAGTTGGTAACAGCTCTAGTCCAGTTGTAGTCTCTGAATCGCATTATGTATCCAGCTCATCTGATTTTTGAGGTCTTGAGATGAGACAGCATCCCTGATTCTTGATCATCAATAGAGATCAGAACTCTGGATTCCTTCTCTCCCTTGAGTGAAACATTATACTCCAAGCTTAGCTCTTTCCATTCTTCTTTGGGATACCCGAATAGCGTTTTCATCCTGTTTTCATAGGGCCCAGGTCTCTGAGATGTATGTTAGTGCAGGAAGAATGATGGAGTCGAAAAGATGTGCCCGGAGCCGGAGGTTCTTTGTCGTCTTAACCACTTCATCCATGCTCTTAAAGGCATTTCACGCTGCTCTCTTTCTCCTGCGCAGTTCTGGCGCCGAGTCATTCCTCAGGTTGAGTTCTCGATCCAGGTACACTTAGCTGCTGCATTCAGAGATGTTTGTTCCCAGTAAATGGTACATCAAGGACTAGTTCATTTTTCAGGACCATTGTCTTGGTGAGATTCAGCTGCAGTCCGACCTTTCCACACTCATGGTCGAAGTTGGCCAGCATTTGTGCCACTTGGCGAATGTTTGGTGTATGAGAATGATGTCATCAGCGAGACGGAGGTGGTGTAGCTGCTGACCGTCTATCTTTACTTCCATTTCTTCCCATTCCAGTTGTTGAATGATGTTCTCGAGGTTGGCACTGAAGAGTTTCAGTGAAATCGTGTTGCCCTGTCGAACCCATCTCTATGTTGATGAACACTTCTTTGTAGAATGGTGAGATACTGGTGGTGAATCTGTAATATAGCTTATGGAGCATCTTGATGTACTGAGTTTGAATGCCTTGTTTGGCTAGGGCTTTGATGACCACTTTAGTCTCAACAGAATCTAAGGTCTTCTTTAAATCAAGGAACATTAGACAGAGTGGCATCTTGAACTCTCGAGAAACTTCAATGAGTTTGGTCATTGTGTGATATGGTCAATCATGCTGAATCCTTTTCAGAACCTAGCTTGCTCTCATAGTTGTCCTTTGTCTAGTTTTCTGCCTATTCTATTCAGGATGACTCAAGTGAACAACTTTTTCACTCAAAGGAGGGGACCCAGTTTATAAAAATCATACATTTTAACTTTTTTTATGCCTCTCAGAATCATGGGTACCATTTTTGCTAAATAGAGTTTCTTTTGATTTTCATTTGTTTTTTAAAACCTACAACTCATGTAAATTTTTTATATCATGTTTTTCATGTTTTAAAATTTCCTGGATCTCATTTTTTTCTTGTCAAAATGATTTTTCTTGACTAATGATTTTCTTTTCTGTGAAACATGTATTTTCGTTTTTATGATGTGAAAATACAACTAAGTTTAATTTTTGGTTTTGGAATGGGAAATAAATAAAAGAATTTATCAGGAAAGAAACTCATTAGAGGAAACATGGGCTAATTTTGAAAACTAAATGATATACAAACTATTAAGCATGAAAAAAATCTAAAAGTGCCATTCGAACCCGAGCTCGAATCCCAGCACCCCATATGGTCCCCTGAGCACCGCCAGGAGTAACTCCTGAGTGCATGAGCCAGGAGTAACCCCTGTGCATTGCTGGGTGTGACCCAAAAAGAAAAAAAAAAACAAAATTTAAGTGCAATGAAACAACTGTATAATTCACTATTTAAGCTCCATTTCTTCTGTCTTGAAATGTGTTGTTTTTTAGATAAAATGTGCATGTCCTAGTAGACAAAAAAAAAATCATTCTTAGGGTAGAAATCAGGGCTGACTCCTCTGCTTCTGTGCTCAGGGATCACTCCTGGCAGGACTTGGGGACCATCTGCAGTGTAGATGAGATTGAACCCAGATCAACCCAAGACAAATACCCTAATTGCATTACCTCTTCAGTCCAACAAAATAATCATACTTTATATAAAAATTATTGTGTAACTGAAGGTTTGGTTTTACTGCTGCTACATGGCCAATCAAGCCAGAAACACAGAACTCGTAATTGGTTAAGAGAAAGAATTTTATTAGCAACCTGGCTGCAGTTTGCAAAATAGTGTAGTCATATCCTGAAAATAACCACTCAACTGCATAGCCGGGAGAAAGAGTGATTAGAGGAGGGAGGGGGAAAAAAACAGGGAGAAATAATGGGATATGAACTAGTGGGTACCACCAGATAAGAATGAACAGTAAACTTCTCTCCTAGACTGCTGAGTCATACTCCTTTATACCTAAACCTAAACAAAATGAAGGATTAGGCATTTGTGGTAGATAAATTGTTCTTATCTTTAGGTCTTAAGGCAAGAACAGTGGTCATTCTCTACTGATCTTTGACCCAGTTTCAATTGAGTTTTTCATCAGAGCCTTCTTTATTCTGCCCAGTTTTCTGGTGATGACCTTGACATATGCTGTATAAAAGCTTAAGGTATATGTCATGAAGATCTGATATGTGTATATATTGTAAAATAAATCCCCTGCTTATTAATTATGTTGAGTATCTTTTTATGTACTTATGGACCCATTGAATGTTTCTCTGAAAGATAATTCATTTAATTTATGAAAAGGTACTCATAAATTACAAATGCATGCAAATATATGAGAATTAAGTGCACAAGGACATGAAACTAATAGCAGAGTTATTATGAATCAAATTAGTATGATATCCCCCAAGCACTGCTGGAAAGGGCCTAAGTAGTGCAGTCTACTTTGGTCCAGTATTGAACTGCTGACAGGGTCGACTGATAATTGTTGAGAAGGGCCTTTGGGGAGATTCTCTCCCTCCAAAAATGAACATGACAATGTTGGTCATAGAATGAGAGCATGTTCAACTTTCATAGATTCATTCTTTCACCAAGGACCATCTCTGTGCTCATAGGGACAGCCTTCACTAGAAGAAGGTTTTTGCTTGATTCCTTTCCTTTTATTTTTTTAAAATTTATTTATTAAATCACCTGAGAGCAGTTACACAGCTTTTGGGTTTTAGTATGGGTCATACAATGATGAAACACCTGTCATACAATGGTGAAACACCAGTGCACATTTTCCAACACCAAAAACCCCAGAATTTCCCCCATCCCATACCTTCCCCCTACCTGTGTGGCAGATGATTTCCACATTACTCTCTCTCTACTTTGATTACATTCAATATTTCGACACCAGACCCACCATTGTTATTTGAGATTTCCCCCCAACTCTTAGATCTTCCAAAATGGCAACATTAGACACTTTGCTTTCTACTGCTGATTATGAATCATCATCCCGTTGATCATCAAATTTCTCAAGCGGTCTCAATAATGTCTCCATTTGTCCTAGCCCTGAGATTTTAGAAGCCTCTCTCTCTCCTCGTCCTTCCCAACGATGCTACATTGGAGGCTCTTTCAGGATCAGGGGCATGAGACCCAGCTTGTTACTGGTTTTGGCATATGAATACACCATGGGGAGTTTGCAAGGCTCTTCCATGTGGACAGGAAACTCTCAGTAGCTTGCCAGTTTCTCCCAGAGGGAGAAGTAAGCTATAAGATATTACACGGCTGCAATGCGGGAGCTTGCTTTTAAGTCTCTGGATGTTGGCAGAGTCTCTTGCCCGCACACCTGGCTGTCTTACCCGGGGCCCCTCGGAGGGGAAGGGCTCCAGCTTCCCTCCCTGCCCCAAGCAGAGCTCCTGGCGGCCGAAGACCTTCGGAGCCTAACCACAGCCATGCTCAAGGTCCCTCTCCACATGTTCGGATGAGCTTCACGCATGAAGGAACCGGCAGAGGAACCCAAGTGTGTGAGACCCGGTGCTGAGACCTCTAAGCCTGCTCAGATTGGGACTGGGCCTCTTCCACCCAGATTTCCCATTTTCTAGTAGCTAGGCAGTCATATCAGGGACTGCCCCCGGTGCTCTGGCGCCCTGTAATCCCATCAATGACTGATTATGACTAGCCTATGATTTTGGAATTCTGGAATTTTAATAAGGAAATCTGGAGGGATTTTTGCTAAAAGCTGTTGGGTTCTGAGATTTGTTTCTGAGTCTCTGAGATCACGGCCATTCAGGAAGCCAGAGAGGTTGTTCATGGGCCCGACTCGGGTCTTGTTGGGGTGGGGGAGGAAAGGGCCGGCCCCATCCCCATCCCATGAGGCCCTGGGTGCCTCGTCACTGTGGGCCCAAACCTTTCTGTCCATTGGCCTCTGGAAGATGGTGAGCCCGGAGCCACCAGGGTAAAAGGTGCTGGATCAGCACTTTTTCCCACCTGCCGTGGCCAGGGGCTGAAAACCTAATACAGAGTCCGGATGCATTTCTGCCAAAAACCGCTGGGTTCCGAGATTTGTTTCTGAGTCTCTGGGATCATGGCCATTCAGGAACTCGATCAGGAGCCAGAGAACTTGGTGTGTTTTCTTGAAGAGACTGTCCAGGAAATAAAGTATGTAGCTTTGAAAACAAATTAAAATTTCATGTGTTTACATCTGTCTGATATCATTACTGCTGTACTTGTTAAATATTTTTATAGAAAAATATCTTATTATAATTTTTGTTCTTTTTTATTTTTTCCATAAAAGTATATCAGGAAAGTATTTTATGTGGTTTCTTTGATCTGTGCACTGTGATAATACATTGCAATATATTAGGTGATATAAAGTTCATTTTTTTCAATGAAATTGGAAGCTGCAGTGTTATTTTCAAAAGAAATTTTATAATCTCAATTTTTTCCAGCATTTGACTGTACTTTTAGTCTTTTTAGAACAAGGACATTAGGCATTAAAACCAGATGCTTCTTATGAACAATCATTTCCCTCTAAAGACAAGCTAAACTATCTTGAAATCTGAATTGATCAATTTATTTTCCATTTTGAATAAACTTCAGCCTCAATTTTAATCCCAGCAGTCATGTATTCAATGAATATTAAATCCAGAAATATCAGAACCAGATCATTTAAGTATTAGTCAGGGAAGTGGATTGTATTCTATTATTATTCAGGTTGCAAAATATATGTGACAGTTCAGAGAAGTTAGGCTACATTGTGCTAACATAGTCTGAAACTCCTAAAGGTTTGAAATAGCTAAGGTTTTCTGTACATTTCTGAACACCTTTCAACTACTTACTATTCAAATTTTACTAAAATTCAGGTTTTTTCATTAGTGGCTCTATTGAAAATTTGAAATGCATAATTTTTTGTGCGCCTATCCCATACCTGCCCCTCAGGATGGTGCATGCTAGCCTGTTCTGTGCCTTCCTTACGTTAGTGAAAACCTGGATTCTAAGGAGGGCTTCCCCATAGCTGGAAGCTTGCTTCAGGAGCGGAGGGGAGAAGGCAGATGGAATAGAGAAGGGATCACTAAGAAAATAAATGATGGCTGGAGGAATCATTAGGAATGGAAGATGCATGCCGAAAAAAGTAGATAATGGACCTAACATGATGGCTTCTCAGTGTCTGTGTTGCAAGCCATAATGCCTAATGCCCAAGAATAGAGAGAGTATGGGGAATATTGTCTGCCATGGAGGCAGGGGGAGGGTTGGAAAGGAGGGGGTATACCGGGGACATTGGTGTGTTCGTGGTGGGGAATGTGCACTGGTGCAGGGATAGGTGTTTGATCATTGTGTGATTGTAACCCAAACATGAAAGCTTATAACTATCTCATGGTAATTCAATAAAATTTAAAAAAAAAGAAAAGAAAATCTGGCTTCTACAGACTAAGAGAAGCAGTCAGTAGAAGTCTCACCATATTATATCATATATTTTCTCATCTCCCCCACTAATGTCTATATATATATGTATATATATATATATATTATATTGCTGTTACTTGGGTCAAATTGGAAGATGTCATACTAATTAAAGTTTCAGGAAGAAAAACACCAGATAATCTCATTCATTTGTGGAGCATAAAGAAACAAAACAAGGGATTAGATCATCTCCAGTGGAAACAGCCCTGAGACGCACACACTAGAACAATGGCTGAAGGGTCCTGTGGGATGCAGAAGGGGAATTAGGATAATGTAGAATCCAGACATGCTGCTGGTGGGTGTGGTGTAGCAATCTTTGTGTACAAAACAATATTGGTTCTTTTTTTTTCTTTTCTTTTCAGGTCACACCCAGCAATGCACAGGGGTTACTCCTGGCTTTGCACTCAGGAATTACTCCTGGCGGTGCTGGGGGACCATATGGGATGCTGGAAATCCAACCTGGGTTGGCCGAGTGCAAGGCAAATGCCCTGTCCACTGTGCTATCGCTCCAGTCCCACAATATTGGTTGTATTGCTAAAAAAATCCAATAAGTCATGAATATACACAATGGAATACTATTCAGTCACAAGATGAAATCTGTCCATTTGCAACAACTTGGATGGGTGGACCTATATGATTTTATGATGATTGAAATATTCCAAATGGGGACAAAACACTCTATAGCTCACATGTGGTGTATAGATAAAATAAACAAATGTACTAATTTAATAAGACAATAATAGACTTTCAAAACGCAATTAGAATGGCTATCAGAAGGGAAGGGGTTGTGGGCAAAAGGGGAAAAAGGTGGACAACTACATGGCAAAGGATTATAGGAAAGAACCAAGTTTTGTAATCAGCCATTTTTTTTAGTTGACTAATTGTGTGCCAGTGAGTGCTTCCTCCTGACTGTGACCAGGGATCACTCCTGGCAATGCTCAGGGTACCATATGGGATGCTGAGGATTGAACTCAGGTCAACCACATGCAAGGCAAGAGCCCTGCCCACTGTATTACCTCCCAGCCCATTTAGAGATAAACTTAATTATTATATGTAGATATTTAAAGATGATAGATGCCTGAAAATTTTATGAGTATCATGCAATGTTACTCTTGTCTGTATTGCATTATGGTTTGCAATACAGATACTGAGAGGCCATCATGTTTGGTCCTTTATCTACTTTTAGCACAAATCTCCCTTTGTTATTCAATGAACAATAACAAAAATATCACCATCCCAAATAAATACAAAAAAATAAACATAAAAAGTTTCCAGACAACGTCAAATATCCCCTAAAATGGTAAAAGAAGCACTGTAAGAACCATTGCTTCCTTTTTTCATTATATTCATTTTTATTTTTTAGTTTTTTATTGAATCGCCGTGAGATAGTTTTAAGCTTTCATGTTTGAGTTCCAATCATACAATGTTCAAACACTCATCCCCTCTACCAGTGCACATTTCCCACCACCAATTTCCCCAGTATACCTCACCTTTTCCAACCCTCCCCTGCCTCCCTGGACAATTTGCTCCATACTCTTTCTCTCTACTTTTGAGCATTATGTTTTGTAATACAGATACTGAGAGGTCATCATGTTTGGTCCTTTATCTACTTTAGCATATATCTCCCTTTCCGACCGATCCCTCAGGCCATAATTTTCTTAGTGATTCTTTCTCTATTCCAGCTGCCTTCTCTCCCACTCATGAGGCTTCCAACTATGAAGCAAACTTCCTGGCCCTTGATTCTACTGTCCTTGTCTGTCAGTATCATGTTATGTTATTTTATACTCCACAAATGAGTGCAGTCCTTCTATGTGTGTCCCTCTCTTTCTGACTCATTTCACTTAGCATGATACTCTTCATGTCTATGCACTTATAAGCAAATTTCATGACTTCATCTCTCCTAATAGCTGCATAGTATTTCATTGTGTTGATGTACCAAAATTTTTTTAACCTGTGGTCTGTTCATGGGCATTCAGGTTGTTTCCATATTCTGGCTATTATAAACAGTGCTGCAATGAACATAAAGGTACAAATGTCATTTCTGTCACTGTCATCCTGTTGCTCATTGATTTGCTCAAGCGGGCGCTAGTAACATCTTCATTGTGAGACTTGTTTTTACTGTTTTTGGCATACCGAGTACACCACAGGGAGCTTGCCAGGCTCTGCCATGCAGGCAAGATACTCTTGGTAGCTTGACAGGCTCTCTGAGATGTCATCTTTGCTGTGCTTTTTTGCATCCTCTCGATATGTTCCCAGAAGAAACCACTGCTTTCTAAGACACAGCTGTTAGGAAAGAGTCAGAAGAAATTGCATATCAGTTCCATTATCATTTTCATGACTTATATCACTTAATTTTATACTTGCATTAACAAAACTTGACAATGATTAACTTTCAGGGAACTAGGAAGCACATTCTGATTATGTTCTCATAAGGAGAATAAAATACAACAGGTAAACAGTAAATACTATGACAATTATATTGTGTACTTTAATGGGAATATGAATATTTTCAACTGTAAAAATAATGTGTATTTTGAAAATGCATCATTATATTAAATGATTTAAAATTTGAAAATTAATCTATCACTGTCATCCGGTTGTTCATCAATTTACTTGAGCGGGTACCAGTAACGTCTCCATTTGTCCCTCTCACATGCTATTGTAGCCCGATGGCATATTGGGGGCTCTTTTAAAGTCAGGGGAATGAGAACTGTTGTTGTTACTTTTTTTGGCATATTGAGTATGCCAAGGATAGCTTGCCAGGTTCGGCTGTGTGGGCAGGATACTCTAGGTAGCTTGCTGGGCTCTCCGAGAGGGACAGAGGCTTTGGGGGCAGCTTCTAATCACCTTTACAGGTGTTCCCAGTCTACTGGATGTAAGCGTTTGGTCGACTGGCATTTTGTAAGGATCTGCACACTGACAAACATGCACCTGCCTACGTCTCTGGCAGCACCTGGGACATCTGCGACCTCAGGTTGATCTCCTTGATGTGGATGGAGTGTGCCTGGAGGTTGTTGAGCTGGCAGAGCAGGACCCTATCCCGGAGGGTCTGTGCCACGTCGAACACCTGCGCCAAGTCCCAGGTCACCCGATGGTTGGCTGACAGAACCCCACAGTGAATGAGCCACTGCCACCATGGCTCTATGTACAACGATGCTGGAACTCAGGCCAGCTGGGGCAAGCGGTGATTCTGCAGCCACCACCACGGTTTCTCCATGCCCCACCAATGCCATTTTGTCCAAATCTTGCAAAACAGCTGTCGATGTCCATCAGGAATCACTCGTAGAGTTCTAGCAGGGATCATGCGTAGAGTTCCATGCCTGGCATGCTGAGCCTCGAGTTGTCTAAGGCGAGATGGTGAGCCGGTTTCGGGGGAGTGCAAGGGGTTTAGGCAGCATCAGTGCCATCTTGCCTCCATATATATATGTATGTATATATTTGTATATATATATAACTTTAATATGTATACATTAAAAAGCTAGTGGTAATACTCCTACAAGATCAACATTTAAAAATGGCCTCATCATTCTAAGTGAACTTTGTGTCAAGTATTTGACAAACAGGAAATTTTGGTTAAGTCTGAGGTTCATAAAAAGAAAGAAGGAATAGCATTTTTTTGAACATTGCTGTAATGAATTTTCTATGTGATGTTTTACTATTCCCAATTTTTTGTTTTGGACTGGGCATACAGATCAGTGGTAGAATGCCTAGCTTACATGTATGAGGCCCCAAGTTTAATCCCAGGAAACACACACATACACATACACACGCACACGCACACACACATGCCACTGGCTTTGTCCAGAAAATTGGATGCCTAAAATTCTTTTATTTTAATTTATTTTATTGAATCACCATGTGAAAAGTTAAAAAGTTGTCAGGCTTATGTCTCAGTTATACAATGTTCAAACACCCGTCCCTTCATCAGTGCCCATATTCCACCACCAAAAACCCCAGTATGCCTCCCACCCCCACCCCCCACCCCCGCCTGTGTAACTGATAAATTTCACTCTTCTCTTTACCTTGATTACATTCCATATTTCAACAAAAAACTCACTATTGTTCTTGGAGTTTCAACACAGACTCACTATTTTTGTTGGAATTTATCCCCCAAGAATACAGCCCTATTGACAAGGAAATATTTGATATTGAGTTTTCCAAAGATGAGAATGAAGAGATAAAAAGTCAGAAGTTTACAATTTCTGTATTTTAGTAATTAAATCCAGGGAGATTAAAGTTGGAAATTGAATTATTTCCCTTCCTGGAGCAGCATGGAGCAAAAGCTTAGTTCACAGTCTGGATACATGGTTGCAAGCACTCTCCGGAAACCCAAGTCTTATAGCTGCCTCTGGTTCCTGCTCGTTTGGCACTCACGCGGCTGTGCAGAGGCATGGCCACCCGGGTCGAATCTCGGCCGGATCCCGAGCTCCGGCCCCGGCCCAAGCCTGCCCAGGTGTCCTGGTTTCAAGTTCCTGGATGCCTAAAATTCTTATAAAAATGAATTGTTGAAACTTGCTCACTAAAATTTTGACATTATTCATTTACCTTTTATGTCCACATTTATATTAATAATTCACACATAAATGAGAATGGATAAATTATCAATTGTTGATCTCTGATCTATGTTTTTTGATTTATGATCATACGTACGTGGTACATTTTTATATCAGTAGAAAGATGTCTAAAGTTCAGAATTTCCAATAATAAGAAGAAGATAAAATTATTTTGAGCGCTTGATTGATCACAGAGTACACAGTTTCTTATTTGTAAGACCTTTCTTGACAGGTGCAGAAGAATAAAGGAACCAAGATATTCTAACAGTAGTGTGGCTGTCATCTGGGTTAGGTAGGGTTAGATATAAATTGGAGTAACTCATATGCCAGCATCATTTCAGAAACTTGATTTATCCACTCCAATTGATATGAGGCCTACTTGGAAGGAAATTTGGTTGCTCCTAATAAAGTCAATGTTAGAGTTCCCATGTGATGCAGACTTTCAGTCCTACATGCTCAAGAAAATTGAAAAGACAGCTTTATTCAGAAACTTACACATTAATGTTTGCAGTAACCCAATAGTAAAAAAGTAAATAATTCAAATATTAATTTTTATAAATGAAACAAAATGTGGTATATTTTTAGAATGGAACATTATTTAGTCAGAAAAAAATAATTTTATGAGTTACATTTGCATTTTATTGGGTATCAATAAAAACACTGAAAGCAGTTCTGAATGCAATTTTCTACACTAAATCATGGAAATATAATTTGTTCAAATATTAATTAGTCAGGACTCTTTGATAATAAAGATTATTTAAAGAAAATAATTTGTTGAGACTATGCAGAATCACTGGTAAAATTGACAGAGAACCCTTAACAAGCAATCCTTAGAAAGAAAAGAAATTGGGCAACTTTTAAGTATTGATATCATGAGGTCTCCATAAAGATACTTTGATTTGTGAGGGAGCAGCTGAACTTAAAACCTTTTCCTCTATACTGGGATCATTGGTGGAGGTGAATGGGCACTGGTGGAGGGATGGGTAAACGATCACTCTATGAGTAAAATGCAAACACAAAAGTTCATAAGTTTGGAACTGTACATCACAGTGATTCTCTAATAAAAATTTTTTAAAAAATTAAAAAATAAAACTTTTCCTCTCTAAACTAAAATTTTTATAAACTAATTCTTATACACTAATATTATAAACTAACACAGAATCATAAAATTTTTAAGAAGTCATTATAAAACATGCCCAATTCATTTACAGTAATGATGATTTCAGTTTGTTATAGGATGCTACTGACCTCCATAACGCACAAATTACTGTGGCAGCTCAAGTGCTTTTCTTTAGAGAGGACAGTGTTAAGCGCTTTGCCTTACAGTGCAGCTGAGTCAGCTTCGACACGTGGCACTTCCTCTGGGCCCCGCCAGGCAGGTGAATCCCTCACTGAGGTCCTCCAGGAGTGATCTCTAAGTTCAGAGTAAGCCCTGAAAACAGCTAGGTGTGGCCTGAAAGATCAAGTTCAGATAAATAAAAATAAGTTAATAAACAAATTGGATCTTCAACATTTTGGGGATTTTTCAAGCCCTCCCAGGAGTGATCCCTGAGTGAAGATCAAGGAGCAAACCCTGAGCACAGCCAAGTGTGCTCCAAAACCAAGAATAATAATAATAAAAGTCTGGGGGTGTATCTCAGTGTCAGAGTATTGCCTTGCTTACAGGAATCCCTGGGTTCCAATCTTTTCATGCAAAAGGCCTCAGAACCAATTCCCAACACCACATCGCCTCTGGCTGCAGCCCTGGTGACCCCCAGAACCAGTAAGTCAGTCCAGAGAAAAAAACAAGTAAATGAAAAGATCAAACATTAAAAATAAGGGGTATGATTAAATTATATGATATTATGGTATGCACGGAAGAGCCTGGCAAGCTTCCCATGATGTATTTGATATGCCAAAAACAGTAACAATAACAGGTCTCATTCCCCTGACCCTGAAAGAGCCTTCAATCGTTGGGAAAGATGAGTACGGAGAGACTGCTAAAATCTCAGGGCTACGACAAATGGAGACGTTACCAGTACCTGCTTGAGCAAATCGATGAACAACGGGATAACAGTGACACAGTGATTCTGTTCTGTTAATAGCATCCACTGGGGATTATAGTGAGTCTGCTTTTATTTCCTGTAAATTGCTTCTATTTATTTTTAGAATTATTCATACTTCTGCACTTTCTTGATCCAGAAAAATCTTTCAAGAAGACATAGGGGGGAAAAATGGAAGAAATCAATCATCCTCAGTGGTTTGTATTTTTTTTTTTTTTGCTTTTTTGGGTTACACCCAGGGATGCTTGGGAGTTATTCCTGGCTCTGCACTCAAGAATTACTTCTGGTGGTGCTTAGGGAGCCATATGCGATGCTGGGGATTGAACTCGGATCGACCATGTGTAAGACAAACACCCTACCTGCTGTACTATCAATCCGGCCCCTGGTTTGTATTCTTTTTTTTTCTTAGAGCCAGCAATAAGTCCTGAGCACCTCCAGGAATGGCCGATGGGCTTGGGCAGCAAATGTGTGCCCTCTCTTTCTTCAAGGTGGCTTTTGTAGTTTTTTCCAAGCCGTCCCCCAAAATGGGGCTTTCTGGCTAGATAAGAATCCTTTGCTAGGGTTGTTGCTAAGCCAGTAGCGTTGGGAGAGGTCTTCTTTGAAACTCCTTTTTCTTGACCTTTGTTCCTGCGGGATCTCCTCTTGGAGGGTGGGTCCAGCCTTTTTATTTAAGTTTTTATTTTCATAAGGTTTTTCACATTAATTGATTGCATTCACTATTTCAACACCAGTCCCACCACCATTACACCTTCCCACCACCATTATTTCAAGTTTCCCCACCACCATTAAAGCCTGCCTGCCAGAGGCAGATGCTAGATAATTTATTTTCTATTGCTTATTATGAATATTGCACTGTAGTGATAGCACAACAGGTAGGGCATTTGCCTTGCACGCTGCTGATTCGGGTTCAATTCCTCCGTCCCTCTTGGAGAGCCCGACAAGCTACCGAGAGTATCCCGCCGGCACAGCAGAGCCTGGCAAGCTACCCATGGTGTATTCAATATGCCAAAAACAGTAACAATAAGTCTCACAATGGAGACGTTACTGGTTGCTGCTCAAACAAATCAATGAACAACGGGACGACAGTGCTACAGTGCAGTGTTAGCAGTGTTAGTATAAATATCATGAGAGGTCGCTTCTGGAATTTTAAAGTTGTAAGTGGTTGTGGTCCAGAGACATCGCCATAGGGAGCTAATTCATTTTGGGATTCATTTGGGAGTCTCTGGATCAAGGCCGTTGATGTGCTGAGATGGTGCCCAAAGGCAGGTCTTGGGCTTGACAGTGTGACAGCAGTATCCTAAGTAGGCAGGGAGAAGGGAAAGGGTGGCCCGTCTCTGCTGCTGCCATGTGGTAGGGTCCAGCCTCCTCTGGTCTGGGCTAGTGAGGGTTCCAGTCTCCCCATGGTCTGCAGCTAGACCTGATGGTGGTGCTTAGGGAGTCATATGAGATGCTGGGGATTGAACTCAGATCGACCGTGTATAAGGCAAACACCTTACCTGCTGTACTATCAATCCAGCACCTGGTTTGTATTCTTGATCCCTGAGGCCAGTGGTTCCAAGAAGGCCTGAGTATAGACTACCACTTGGGCTCTGCAGTACCAGGGATTATGTACTAGCCTTGTGGTACTCAGAGTGCTCAGGGAATTACCAGCAGAGGTCAGGGGACCATTGATGCTTTCTGTCTTGCTTTCTGTATCAGGTCTTGCTTTCTGAATCTACAACATGGATCAGACTTCGGACTTAGGACTAGGGGCTTTATCTCTTCCCCAAAATTTAATTGCCATGATGTGGGAGGACCCTTTCTTTCCCTACCTGCCTACATCATGTTCCCCACTAGAGATTTCACCGCCTTAAATAATTAAGGGAGAATTGATTGAAGGTCCATCTTCTGGAACTGCCTCGTGCTGTCAATGGGGCTGTCGACCCTGGCTGCACCAGGGGTGAAATCTCATGCTATCTTAGTTTTAATGGGTCCCAGGCAATGATTCGTTGGGGTTTTGAAGTTATCAACATCTGAAAGAAAAAGATCAGATCAATTCGGCTAAGGAATCCCACTTTGAAATGATTAGACCTTGGGCAAATAAAAGGCCGTCTCTGACCTAGTAAACACAAACATTACTGTGTCCAGATTTTTCTAATGAATGTAGAACCGCCAAGCTACCTCTCTGGCTTTCTCCGTGCAGATTGGTAAAGCTGCCCAGCCACTGACGGTGTCAATAAGAACCAACAGATATTGATATTCTGGACATTTGAGCATTTGCGTGAAGTCAAGCTGCCAAACCTCCCCTGGATAAATTCCTTGGTGCCGACCAGATGGTGTTAGGAGAAGAGGCCTAAGATCCCACAAGGTTCATTAATGGCGCGATTCTGAGCTACTTCTCTTCCTATTCTGTTCAGACCCTTCTCCAGGCAGACGGTTTTCATGGATGTTATTAAAGCATCTCTTCCCAGATGGGAAGCTTTATATACTCCCTTAAACCATCAATCTCCTTTTTGAAAACCTCATTTCAATGCCCTTTGTTCCTCTTTTACTGTGTATTCTGTCTTAGAAGAAATGTTCTCAGAATGGGGCATTAATCCCATGATAGAATAAGAATTAAGACCTCTTAAAAAAATCCTTGTTCTCTCCAAATGACTGTGTGTGCACAAAGAACTAAGAATACTTAAACCAGTTCAGATGTTCACTCTTGGCCCTTCAGCCAATTGACAGGCTTGGGGAGAGCAATTAATTCTGCTCTTTGAGCTGAGGTTCCCCTGGTAAAGCTCTGGCTTCCACTACCCTGGTCAGACTAGTGACAGCATGGAAAACACCGAGTTCCTTTATAGACTAGACTGCTTGCCTAAAGTCAGTAAGCCAAGATTTCTCTGGATTTATCAAGGGAGTCACCATTTAAATCAAGATTAGAATACATTTATTTAATCACCTTTCTAGAATTAGAATCTGATTTTTACAAAAACAAGTTGCAGAAACGTGATTTTCTCTCAACCCTCACATTAAATGTGTCGGATGCGTTAATAAACTGGACTCGTTCTTTGGCATAAACACAGCATGACTAGAGAACTCTTCATTTGGGGCACCCTATTACTTCCTGAGAATTCCTGGGGATTTTCTAAGACAGAGCAAGCGACACATCAATAGTGGCACTAATTTTTATCAGGCATATCAAAGCTACCCAGGCCTGGCCATGAGATGTGAAGATCAGGTCCGCCGATGATCTGGAGATGACCTCGAGCCTGCGGGTGAGCTGAAAGTGGCTCTGGGCCTCTCACTTCCCAGAGAAATGTCCTGGCAGGAAGGACTCTATCCCATCCCTTCTTCAGGGCTGGGAGAGATGCTGGTTCCCAGGTTTTGCTGATGGTGAGAACAGGTTTCAGGCTGGGTCAGTAATTGCAGACTTGCAGGCTTCTCACTTTTCGTAGCAGAGACAATTTCTAGTCCTTCCTTGAGCTGGCCTGCCTTTAGGGTCTTCCTGAGGCTTCTAGGGTACTTGTAACAGCACCCAAACAAACAAAACTAAAGCCAAATCAAAGATCAAACAAGCAAAGATTAGCTGCTGCTCTGTCCACCTTGAATTTTTTGTATCGGCATCTCTAGTACTACCACAGGCCTGTAAGTACTCTGTTCCGAGTCACTGCTTGACAACTGTGACTCTAACTCATGGGTGCATGAGTTGGCTGTGTTAAAATGTGACATGGAAATTCCTTCAGATCCTCTGAATCTTGAAGGCTGGATCACAGGATCATGCATATTTAGGGCAAAGGTGCCCCAGGACAAACTCTTGGTCACTCTCCAAGGAGGTCTGCTCAGGAACCCCCAAGCACCTGTGATCTTGCATGTTTGGCTATAGTACAGTCCTACTCAAACTCAGCATTATGGACCTGGACAAATACTCATAACCTTGCACCACAGGATGCAGCTTTATCTTACTATTGATGCTCGTAGGATCCCCGGATGGACCTGCAGCAATTATTGTGTGAACATGGCTGAAAACCAGTCATTGCCCAGGCCTACTTAACTTTGACCCCAAGTCATTACTAGACATCAGTATTTTAAATACCAGGTATCTGCCAGGTTCTTTTGACTTCAGTATTATGGTTGCTGCAGGGCACTCAGGAATATCAATTCCAGGGAAACCAGACCCATACTAAAGAGGAGGTATAGCTATTGCCTGGTCATCTTGTGATCAAATACTTCTGGGTGCTGCTCAGCCTATTCAATTATAAACTGTTGCCCAGGTCCTGTGTTATACCAGTCATAATGAGGGCATAGAGACACTCATCTGTATTGATGGCTGAAGAACAAAAACCTGGGAAGAAGCCCAAGTGCATTAGGGCTAAATCAATCCCCCATTGAAGATTAAAAATCAATTATCCTAAAGCTGTTCACTAAAATTAAGAAATCAGTGGAAGGACTTTAATAACAGCAGAGATAGGGATAAAATATTATCATGCTCCCAACACCATAGTTCCAGAATCCTTCTATCACTGTTCAGTGGACAGTTTTTCCACCTCACCCTTAGCTAATCTTTGTTCTTTTCTCAGAATCTAAGGATTTGCTTTCATGGGACATTTGTCTATTTCTTCATATCTTTTATTCCACATGTGAGTAAGCTCATTCATAATTTAAATTTTTCTTTCAGGCATATTTTTAATTTTCGTTACCCTCTCCCTTTTGCTTTTTTCTTCCCAAAAGCAAAATTCATCTTGTAACTTAGTTATATGTAATAAATATATAATACACATATATATGTATCATATGTCAGGGAATCCAAAAAACAGCAAAAGCAAAGCAAAGCTAAGATTCACAGTTAGGGGAACCCCAATTAGACAATAATGCTTTTTTACTTTATTGGGTTTCTGTTTGCTTTTTTGTTTGCTTGGGGGGACATATTCAGTGGTGCTCAGAACTTACTCTTCGCTTTCTGCTCAGGTACCACTCCTGTGAGTGATACTGGTGTCATAATGCATTTGGGTTTTAAGTCAGGAGTAAAAAGAACCCAAAATAAACAAAGGAGGTTATGCCATGTAATATAGTAAATGTCTGCAAAGCAAAAGAAACTACCACTGAAGCAAAAATGAAGGAGAGATAGCGCAGCAGTTAAAGTGCTTGCCTCATATGCCAATGACTCAAAAATGCTTCCTGACATTTGCAATATGGTCTCTGGAGCATCAACAAGAATGATCCCTTAGCTGAGGGCCGTGAGTAAATCCCTAGCATCACTGAGTGTGACTCCCCAAACAAACAAAACCAAAAAGCACTAAGGCAAAAAGGTGTTAAATAACATTGGTTTGTCCTTGCTCCATCTGCAGGGAGCTTAGGTTTATT